>NC_042493.1:116112648-116118117 GCF_005508785.2 Acyrthosiphon pisum
GCTTAGTAATTGAATTTTAAAATTAATCAAATTGTGCTGAACTGGCCCAAGTGCTGATATCGAGGTTTGAATGACAAATTCATATTTAAATATAAATAATATAAATTTCAAATAATAATATGTATTAATAAATAAATTATATTTACGTCTACCTACTATATTTACTATTTAGTACGCGACCCATCGGGAATTTCCTGATTTCCCTATGGCCCAATCCGTCCCTGAGGTCACCGTCGTCACCGGCACAACAGTCGTCTTCAGCATCTGCAGCACTGTCAAGCATCGCATGACATCGCGCACTAGCTTCACGTCGCCAACCATCGTCGCTCTCACAGCAGTCGTGGCCGGGATTTGCCCGCTGTCATGGTCGTCTTAGCGTCTCGAGCAAACGCGCCCGCGACTCTCGTCTGCCCCGCAGGACAGCCCCTGAGAACGTTGTAGAGGTGACCAGTGACCATATTCCGGTTACCAATATCATCAGCACGACCAACTCGCCATCACGTACCCCTCACATCGCCTCGTCTTGTCCAATGTATTTTTTTTTCATTTAAATTATTATTTCGTGTTTTTGGTACTTTTTTTTGTATCGCATAATATATTTCATTTTTCGGCGTTCAACATTTTAATGCACTAAGCATTCATTTTTTCATATTAAAGAGTACCTACGATTTTATTTGTTTCAACAGAATAATGGCCCCACTGAACATGATCGTGTTCACGTAGGACCCAAATAGAATATTAACCAACAATTTTTTTTGTTACTTACCAAATCTCAATGAAATACATTGAAGGTATTGGCCTGAAAATAACTTGAGTGTTTTTCAAATTATAAAAATTAAGATGAATATTGGTACCCATATAAGTTCATACCTGGTCTTTACATCTACGCAATATAGTAAGATTTTTAGTATATAAATGAATAAATTTAACTTTTAAATTATAAAAGAGTTGTACTTTAATGTAGGGAGGTGTGTCGAAATCATTTTACGTAGGACACTATGATTTGTCTTTATACAATACAGCCTCATGATCGTATCATACTGTTTCAAAACATCGTGCTGCCGTGAAGCAACTATTGATCCGAGAATGAGTCCGTCCGAATAATCCAAGTGATCCGAAGAGAATATCCGTAGAGTATAATATGAAAAGAGACGTGTGCATGCCCAGAGGAAAAACCAGTACTTTTGAGAGCCAAAACGATAGTATTCCGAGAGCCGCAAACGAGTGTTCCGAGAGCCCGCGTTTCTCTGTGTAGGCGTTGGTTATACATATATAGTGTAGTGAAATTTTGTCATCCCCACTTTGTTGCGTAATATATTATGCATTGTCTTGTGTATTCTTCCATATTATAATATTGGGTATGTCTTTGTAATTGGACGATTATTGTATTATATTGTTCATGGATGATTGAGATACAATTGTTATTGCGTCAGATAAATATCGTGCTGTACATATTAATTGTTATTTCATCATGTATCTAGGTGATCAGAGTGTAATTATTATTGTATAATACCTACTGGTGTTTGATTTTAATTGTTGTATCGTAACGTTGATGGTGAATTATGAATTTGTATGATCTAATTTTATGAGAATGTTAATTACTTTATAAAGATTGTTTAGTTGCATTATATGTGCCACACCCAAGTATTATATTCACATTGGAAATTCATTTAACGGTTTTATTATTAAGGGGGCTGCAACAGGTGGTCGAGTCGATTTTGAATATTTTTATTTTCAGCTGTGATATCCAAGAATAAAAATATCGAAAAAATATGATATTTTTGTATTTATATTATTCATTTTGACACTAACAATAATTGGAATATTCAAAATCGCTTCGATCATTCTCTAGTAAACTTGTTGATAAACCATAATCCGTTTTCAAAATTAAAATCTGTCAAACCAAATTCCTCCAGTTTTGTCTAGCTTATTGGTCTAAAAGTCACTTTTTTTTCATTGACTGGAGCCCCCTCCAGCCCCCTTAAGGTTTATTTTATGATACGGAATTTAAATATATTGAAAAACATTAGAATAAACAAAATTAATGTTTAGATTGGTCAAATCTACATTAGTTTTGATTTTTGACAAAACCTGCTGCAGCCCCCTTAACAAAACTTGTATTATTTATATAGTACAAATTGAACGGAAATTCAAATTTCATCGTGTCCTCACGATGAACTGATGTTATACAATTTAAAGTTGAATATTCCGTGTATAT
Organism: Acyrthosiphon pisum; assembly: GCF_005508785.2. Taxonomy (NCBI): domain Eukaryota; kingdom Metazoa; phylum Arthropoda; class Insecta; order Hemiptera; family Aphididae; genus Acyrthosiphon; species Acyrthosiphon pisum. Next base: position 116,114,867 of record NC_042493.1, read on the forward strand.
AATATAAAATCTTAATGTATAATTTATATAATAAGAAAATTCTTAAATATAATATGGGTAAGTATTTGATTTGGTTAGTTAAATAAGGAATATATTTGATTAGTATTTAAATTGTTTTTTCTTATAATATGTTGTATAATATTTTTTTTATTTAAAATTACTTTGTGTTAAATAAGAAATACAATTGAGAGTTTCTTTTTTTTTAATTGTGAGGCGAATTTTTTACTTACCAAATTTTTGTTTTTTATTATTGTCAATGTTTGTACCTACTGATGAGTGTGCTTGATTTAGAATGTGCTGCCTTTCTGGTTGAATCCATGACGTTGATTGTTGGTGAAGCTGGTTCGGATCAGCTTCAGTGTATATTAAATCCGCGGTGTTGGTTGTTGATGTTTGTGGGTTGTGTTGGTTGACTTGCTGTTGTGATTTCTTTTGTTGCGACTTCATTGAATTGTAATCTCCTAATTGCTGGTATATCGTCTTGTTGGACATTTTCAGAAACTTTGAATACTTGACAATTGACCATTGAACTGACTGAGGTGTCGCTGTAATTTGATTTCCAGTTTGAAAGCTAGTGTCCGATAATCTTTTTATATCTGTACTTGCTTTTGATAATAGTAGTTGCAGTTATGATTATTAATTTATAGGTACTTACTTTAATATTATATTTCCTTTGTAATTAAATATATATATATTATGTTGAATTGTTCTGGTAGTATTTTTATAAATAATACCGATATAAGCTTAATATTTATGCTGAATGGGATTTGTATTATTGTGGATAAAATTATTGGTAATTACTCATTATGATTCAAATAATTTTATCAAGCTTATGAACAATGTAAATTTCCCATTTTTTGTTTTCCTTTTTTTTTGTACTTTGTAATATTTTTATATTATATTTATATTTTATTTATCTTATGTGATTAGTTAGTACTTATAATATATAATTTTATATGCCTTTTATAATTCCCCTTTATTATTATATTGATCTAATAATGGCTATTTATTAGATCAATATAATAAATTATTGTTAATTGTAATCAGGGACTGGAACCGGAACCGGAATCCTTTTTTTACAATGCTTAGAACCGGAACCCCATTTTAATGAACAATAAGTTTTCCGGTTCTTTTAGGTTCTTGTCGGTTCTAAGAAAAAGTCCTGTATTTCAAATAATTGAATATTTTATTTAAATTGGATTTTGTTGTAATCAAATAATTATTTTTCATAGAAATATTTTTGTTTTGTACATAATAAATGGTATTTTTAATTTTTAATTTTTAATTCGAAATAATCGTATTGTATTATGTATTAATTACGACCGATTTATTAAGACCACAAATAGATCAAGAATAAAGCACCAGTTGTTCATAAAGGTCAATTAAAAAGTTCCTTTTCCGACCATTCTGAAAAATGAAACTATACTAAATCCATGACTATAACCAAGCCCGGATTAAAATAATTTTGGGCCCATAAACATAATAAAAATATTGGTGACCCACAATTAAATATATTTTTTTACTATATGTCTATATGGGCATATTATATTTAACTATTTAAATAATTTTTATAAAATTTTAGTGTTTGAACAATGGACACAATAAATTATAAATATTATTGTATATTATATAATGTGTTCATTATTCTACGTATTATTCAAAAGTGGTACTTACAATTGATATTAGTTTCATTGTCTATTATATTTTCATTTGAAATAGGTAGGTACGATGATCTGTAACTATAACATTTGTAATTGGTTTACAAAGAGAAAAAAATCCAGTTATTTTATTGCACTTAAACGCGGATGTTATTAAAAAATCATCCTTATATATTTTTTTTTGAACACCGCTTAAATACTTAAACAGCCACTCATATTCGATCTTGATATTAAAAATTTACTACAAATTTCAATACTTATAAGTTATATTTGTAAAACAAAAAACTAAAAGTAACCACTGTTAAACGTTAAACTGACTTCAACTGAAGAGTGAAGACTGTACAAGAGGTAAGACTAAAATAATTTTATCGTTTTCGTAGAAAAACAACATTAATACAATAATTTTAAATTTTAATAATTTTTTTATTAACGTTATTACTCACTAACACTAACCAAACATATTAATTGTTTGGTTAGTGTTAGTGAGTAATAGATATTCGGAATCGACTGTATTCACCTAACTTAGGATACGGGTACCTATTCTTATAAATCCCATTTCCTTACCATTATCGTCCTGCTAAAAATAGATGACATTGTCGATATTACGATACCATAATAATAATAATGATAACAAATAATCCACTATCGATGTATATTAATATAGCGTATTATAGGAAACGACGAAACGTCGATGCATATTATTCAAATATTTCAAATGTAATATAAAAAAAAAAAAAAAAAACGTACTATTGGCCAAGGACCCACTATTGTTTAATATTCGTTGTGGTCTAATATGACATATTGCTTCTGATTAATATCTTAGTAGATGTCCCAGTAGGTTAGGCGTAGGTCTGTGAGATTTAGGGCTAGCTGGTTCGAAACCGTGGCCGGTCGAAAATGTCCGTTTCAGCTCATCTCGTTTTAGATTCTGAGCGGAGCGAGGGAGCTATTGTTTTTACAATGGTGTTTATTTTTTTTATTTTTATTTTTATATCCTGTATACAAAATTTCTTCCAGGAGGAGTGTTTCGATTTCAACATATAGTACCTTATCTTTTAGCAAAATGAATAAAGATGGTACTTTAGAGAGGTCATTTTTCGATTTTCTTAATAGTTATTTAATGCCACGGGAAAAACCACCGGAAAATTACAAAAAAACGCTAAAAATGGGATTTTAATTTGTAACGCTTTGTTTAAAATAAATAATAACAAAATATAAAATATCCAGACTGACAAACCGTCTCCGCTCAGAGTCGTTTTTCTTATACGATGATATTATATCATTGAATTCAAATTTAATACCATCCATTATACAGTGACCCACTTGTAACCTACTGTACAGCAGAGCGACATCCACTTACCACCTTTTTTTATTTTTATTTTTTTATTTTTGTGTCTGTCATCACCTTTTAGAACAGTAAAAGTGCTTGGATTTTCTTCAACAGTACCTTTTCTGATAGGAAAGTGAATCTAGTTGGTACTTTGGGGGGTCAAAAGTAAAATTTTTCCAGTAGTTTTCAAAAGTGCCGTGAAAAACAAAGAAAATTAGAAAAACGGGAATTTTTACGCAAACCTGTTTTCGAGAAATTGATTT
>NC_042493.1:116118951-116120246 GCF_005508785.2 Acyrthosiphon pisum
GGTTTTTCAGAAAAACCCATCCCAAAAGCCCTGTGGGTTTTATGTAAAATATTAATGGGTGGTTTTATCGGGGTTTTTCTGAAAAAACCCATCCGAAAAAAATAAAAATCGGAATTTTTTTCCATGTATTTTTTCCATGCGTTTTTTGTTTTTTCCCTTATCGCGTTATCACTCATCTCTATACTGGCCCCGCCAAAACTATATGATAATAATATAAGATATAAACATTCAGAACTTTTCCCAATTGTTAATTTTTATTGACGTTACTACGTTTGTGGCATTATTAAGTTTTTTGTTTTGTTGTTAGATTTTTATTTGTTACTAAAATTGTACCTACCTTATTAATTAAAATAATTATTTAGTTTTTTTCAAATCAATTTAATATTTTAATTAGAAAAATAAATAATACCTATAAGGTAATTTTTTCTGAAAATTAACACAAGTTAAAAAAAATAAAAAAAAAATAAGAGTGAACTTCTATTTTATCCAGAAAAGTAACCCGGGTTTTATGGGTTTTTTCAAAAAAAATTAGTGGGTTTAACCCAGAAAAGCAGCCCGGGTTTTTTTATGGGTTTTTCAAAATATCAAGAGGGTTTAACCCAGAAAAGCAGCCCGGGTTTTTTCGGGGTGGGCTTTTTCGTGCCAACCCTGGTTTGAACCGACAGCAGAGGAGGATCTGTGTGAACACTACTACTCCTCTGCTGCCATCGTTTATTAATGTTTAATAAAAACGTTAATACATGCACATTCTTAACACATAACTAATTATGGTTGCTTCACCTTGAAAATAAACATTAATACAATAGGTACAATACAATGCAATACAATGCGATACAATAAATAATAAAGTCAGTCAGTTGGAGCGGCTGCCACTGCATTCGCTCTTCGTTCGGTCTCAGCTATCCTTTCATCATGCTCCTTGCAGCTTAAAATGTTGTCAACCATGTCATAAAAGGACTAAGTGGCACGTTGGGAGGCAGCCCGTAGCCGGTCGTTCTCGCTGAACGGGACATCAGAGGGGCTGCACATCAAATCCTGGACGTCTCCCGGGGTTAAATTTCGGTTACCAACAAACATCTTCACTGGCAGCCGAAGCGGATCCCAGTAAGCACAATCAAATATCGTGTGTTCCGCAGTGTCCTCAGGGTGTTGGCAGTACAGGCAAGCCGCATCAGGGGCGCGCTTCATCTATCGCCTTTTATTATCATATAAATTCAAAAATTGACAAAATATGGAAAAATCACGAAGATTAGCAAATTATGTTTAGTTAAGAATTCGTAAAAATTTTACTTTTT
>NC_042493.1:116120296-116137560 GCF_005508785.2 Acyrthosiphon pisum
AAAATTTTACGAATTATTAACTCAAAATAATTTGCTAATTTCGTGATTTTACATATTTGTCAATTTTTGACTTAAATGCTAATAAAAAAAAACCGTGACTAAGGATTTTTAATATTTTTCAAATGTCATTGTAACAATATAGTAGGAACCTTGAATTAAATTTTAAAGTATTTTTACTCAACAAATAAAGTTTTATTGACATTCATAGAAAAAAAAACTAATAATATTGGAAACTGTTCCTAAACAAATAATACGTTCCTAAACAGTTCAAAACAAATCAAAATATTATGAAAATGTTATCATGTATAGAAATGGAAATATAAACAACCAGTGAAAATTTCATGTATCTACGGTCATACGGTTATACCAAAAACCAAAATCAATTTTCTCGAAAACAGATTTTGCGTAAAAATTCCCGTTTTTCCTTAATTTTTCTTTTGTTTTTCACGGCGCTTTTGAAAACTACTGGAAAAATTTTACTTTTGACCCCCAAAGTACCAACTAGATTCACTTTCCTATCAGAAAAGATACTGTTGAAGAAAATCCAAGCACTTTTACTGTCCCAAAAGGTGATGGCGGACACAAAAAAAAATTTAATAAGGTGCGTAAGTGGATGTCGCTCTGCTGTACAGTAGGTTACAAGTGGGTCACTGTATAATGGATAGTATTAAATTTGAATTCAATGATATAATATTACTGTATAAGAAAAACGATTCTGAGTGGAGACGGTTTGTCAGTCTAGGTATTAGACATACCTATTAATAATAGGTTAGGTTAGGTTTTTATAAGCATTTGAAGTTAGAATGTTGACAAAATTTATCAAATTTAAAATTGAATAATTATTTTGTAGTTCAAATTTATAAAATGTTCAACTTTTATATCTAAGGATTGAAAATTTAAAACAAGATTTCACGTAAATATTTAATTCTGTTACCAAAAATTCTAAGAAATACATAAGCACAGTTTATTTTTATAGTCATTTTAAGTTCAAATTTGGACGAAATTACATATTAAAAAACCTGGAATAACTATTTTAGTTATTTTGTTTTGATTGTATAATATTATTTTTGGGTACTTTAAACTTCTAAAGTATACTATTATATATCTATGATAGTACCACGGTTTGTTGTTGATGTATAACGCGTTACCTACTGGATATTGTGATATGATTAATTTAGAATTTATTGTTGATACCTATTATAGGTCAATTTTTTTTTATTACTATAGATAAGTATACCTATAATATGTATGTCTAATAACTAGACTGACAAATCGTCTCCGCTCTGCAGAATCGTTTTTCTTATACAGTGATATTATATCATTGAATTCAAATTTAATACTATCCATTATACAGTGACCCACTTGTAGCCTACTGTACAGCAGAGTGACATCCACTTGCCCACCTTTTTTTATTTTTGTTGTCATTGATTGGATATAAGATATAATAAGATATTATATTCTTTTTGAATTTATATTTATAGAATGCTTCAATAAACTGTAGGTACATTGTCTAATTTATTTGTATAGACCATATAAGTTATGTTATTATTTTGAATAACACTAATACACTATTTGGATTGCACATTGATGGATTTATTTTTGTTTTATAAAACATCTGTAATATAATGCTTAGAAATTTGGTCTTAGATTTCGCCGATAGATTGTCTTATTTTGTCATTTATGTTAAATTCTATTAATTTATATTTATATTCAAATATATTTCGTTTTAAATCTAATAAATTATTGTTGTCTAAAATTCCTAGATATATTTGACAATAATTTCTGGTTTTAAGCCTCTAATAATTTTGTATACTATTTCTGATCGTGGCATTTTTGGGTTGACTACTGTTTTGCATAAATTGTCTGCATCATAAACGTATGATTCTACGGTTTTAATGGTAATGGTTTTCTATTTTCTAGCAAGTTTCTAAGCATATATTTTTCTGTCGGTGTTTCAAATTCTAATCGAAGTGAATTTTCTAATTCTGGTCACATGGTTGTTGGATAAGAATTCTCATAGTTGTCTAAAAATGTGGATGCTGTACCTTGGAGATAAATAGCAAGAATTAATACTTTTTGTTCAGAAGTCCAGCTATTAATATGGCTCAAGCCATACTTGCTTTATTATACTTTTGGATAAATATGTTTACGCTTTCGTGAATAGCTCCAGAAAATTTGAATAATTTGATTTGTTCACAAAAAGGTAGTTTATAAGACATCATAATATATATATATATATATATATTTTTAAATGTATTTTTGAATTTTTAGTATTTTACTTACGCTATAATTTTTGCTGTTGGATTAATTTTGTTTTATAATTTTGATATGTGGCTATTGGTTAATATTATAGAATTATTACCATAATTGAGTTATTTTAAATTATTATTATTGTTAGATTATATTTTATTGTGTTGTGTTTCTTAAATTTTTTAGTAATGTTTGTTTTTTAATAGTATATTTTATTTGTGTAATATTTGCCGTTTTTTTTTTTTTATTTAATGTGTAGTTGTCTTTAAGTATTAGCTTGGAAAATGTGTTTATTATTTTAATATTATGTAAATATATTATATTAGGTAAATTGAATTCTTTATAAATTTAAAGTTTTAGATTCTGAGCGGAGCGAGGAAGCTATTGTTTTTACAATGGTGTTTATTTTTTTTATTTTTATTTTTATATCCTGTATACAAAATTTCTTCCAGAAGGAGTGTTTCGATTTCAACTTATAGTACCTTATCTTTTAGCAAATTGGATAAAGATGGTACTTTAGAGAGGTCATTTTTCGATTTTCTCAATAGTTATTTAATGCCACGGGAAAAACCACCGGAAAATTACGAAAAAACGCTGAAAGTGGGATTTTAATTTCTAACGCTTTGTTTATCACCACAGAAACGAATAAAAAATTATAATATTTTAATATTAATTCAACTTACATGATAAAATAAATAATAACAAAATATAAATTATCCAGACAGACAAACCGTTTCCGCTCAGAATCGTTTTTCTTATACAATGATATTATATCATTGAATTCAAATTTAATACCATCCATTATACCGTGACCCACTTGTAATCTACTGTACAGCAGAGCGACTTCCACTTACCTGCTTTTTTATATTGTTATTATATTGTATTAGGTATATCCTGTAGGTTGAATTAAAATAATAAATTACAACGAAATAACTAAAATCGCTATTTTTATTTTTATTTTATTCGTTTCTATGGTAATAATGATAAACAAAGCGTTAGAAATTAAAATCCCATTTTTTAGTGGTTTTTAGGGTTCCGTACGTTTCCCTACGAAAGCCTATTACTTTCGCTCGGCTGTCCGTCCGTCTGTCTGTCACCAGGCTGTATCTCACGAACCATGATAGTTAAAAAGTTGAAATTTTTACAGATTATGTATTTCCGTGGATACTATAACAACAAATACTAAAAAAAAAGGGAGAGGAGCAACCCCGGTAGGTGCTAAAACGAGAATTATGAGATTTCAGATCGAAATTTTTGTTTATAAATGGTTGGCATGAACGACGTCATATAAAATGATTCGTTCCATAAATTTCAATACAGAGTTATAGTGAATCGTTTTAAGTCGTTGCCACGGGCTCAAACAAACCATTTATCTTATAAATTTTGTTTATTTTTTACCTACATACATTTAAATGCAAAATGCATTACATAAAGTTTCTATTCAAGAGATGAAAATATTGAATATTGAACTATGGTACGGAACCCTTCGTGTGCGAGTCCGACTCGCACTTGGCCGGCTTTTATTTGTAATTTGTTGGTGGTTTTTCCCGTGGTATTAAATAACTATTGATAAAATCGAAAAATGACATTTTTAAAGTATCATTTTGATCTAATTTGCTAAAAGATAAGATACAATATGTTGAAATAGAAGCACTCCTTCTAGTAAAAATGTTGTATACATGAAAAAAAAAAAAAATTAAATAAACACCATAAGAAAACCACTAGATCCCTCACTCCGCTCAGAATCTAAATAAAAATTTTAAATTGAGAAACTTTAGCAATGTTTTTTAGAAACAATATAATTAGTATTAAATTATTTGTTCTACAATAAAGTTTTTCACAAGTCCAAATAATTAGTATTGATCATTTCTCGTCGTAATTTACCTAAATCATTTAAAAGTGTTCTTAATTTTTGTTCGTCTAGTTGCCGTTCTTCTAATTGGTTAGTTAATATGTTTTGAATACTGAAACATATTGAAAGATACGAGATAATATAGGTATAGTTTTTATTTTTAATATAAATACAAAAATAGTAGGTTATAATTTAAAAGTTACAAGTTTATCAAATCTCTAACACGTTCACTGCCACCGCAGAACATGGCTGTTTTTTTACTGGACCATGTTAATGTATTGTACATGTATTGTTGATGCATTCCGATGTAAGTTATTATTTTTTAATTATTATACAGGTGTCTCACGAGGATTTACTCATGAAAAATTTGACTTTTCAAAATTGTTTTCACTAATTTAATGTTTTCTGTACATTTTTAGATTCTAGGTGGAACGATTTAAATCTAAGATTTTAAAATGTAATACAAGATTTCTTATAATAGATCTACCTTTATCAAAAAAAAAATGTCTATAAAAAAGTCAAATATAAATTTTTATGAGCGTTTGAAATTCAAATTTTTATATCATTGGATACATGAAAATTTCACTGAATGTTTATTTTATAAATTTTTATACTTGATACAATTTTCAACATATTTTGCCTTGTTTTGAGCTGTTTACGCACAATTTCATATTTCTATTTTTTTATTTTTTTTTTCTATGAATATCAATAAAGCTTTATCTGTTGGGCCAAAAAATGTAAAAATTTAATACAAGGCTCCTGATATAATGTTACAATAGCAGTTGAAAAACATTAAAAATACATATAGGCACAATTTTTTTTATAAGAATTTAAAGATCGAATTTTGAAAAAATTTATCAAATTTAAAATTGAATAATTATTTTGTAGTTAAAAATTAATAAAATTTTCAACTTTTATATATAAGGATTGAAAATTTAAAACAAGATTCCACGTATGTAGTTAATTCTGTTACCAATATGTCTAAAAAATACATAAGCACAGTTTATTTTTATAGTCATTTTAAGTTCAAATTTGGACGAAATTACATATTAAATAACCTAGAATTGTATTCCTATTTTAGTCATTTTGTTGTTATTTAATAATATTATTCGTGGGTACCTACTAGAAAATTCTAAAGTATACTATTATATATCTATGATAGTATCATGGTTTGTTGTTGATGTATAACGCATTATAAGTATCCAATGGATATTGTGATATGATTAATTTGGAATTTATTATAGGTACATTTTATAGGTCATTTTTTTTTTTAATACCATAGATATATGTATATAATATGTCTTATACCTAGACTGACGTATCGTCTCCGCTCAGAATCGTTTTTCTTATACAATGATATTATAGCATTGAATTCAAATTTAACACTATCCATTATACAGTGACCTACTTGTAACCTACTGTACAGCAGAGCGACATCCACTTGCCCACCTTTTTTTAGTTTTTTGGTAAAACGGCAAAAAAACGTTTTTTTTCCTGGTGGCGCATTTAATGGGTATCTCCTCACGGGACATTCTGTATATATAGCTAAATTTGATAAATTTTAAAGTGTATAACTTTTAATCTGTTTAATGCAACTGATATATAATTTCAGTGATATTTTCAATGGGAGGGTTTAAATAAAAAAAGTTTTATTAATTATATGTATATGTATCAAAAGATTTTTAAAATTTTATTTTACCATACATATAGTAAAACATTCCAAGGGGGGTTTGATGTTTTACTCAACAATCCCCCTCCCCCGTGTCACCGTATCATTTGATGCAAAATTTTACCACGCCGTCAAAAAAAAATAATTATTTGTCCCCCCCCCCCCACGGAATACGTGTATAGATAATAACAAGGTGCAGCAAGCCCCAGGTGTCCATAAAAATACTATATCAAAACTATTTCTTATTAAATTTATACATTATTATAATTATAGCTATTTACTTTTGTTTATTGTTTAGCAAATGTTTATTGGTTTTAATTTTATGAAATTTGGTATACAGTTGGTTAATTTTTCTTACAGATGCTATCCACCTCTTTTTGAAGAACATACAAGACTTATTGGCTTCTTCAATATTACACTTTAGATTTGACTAAAAATTATATTTATTTAATATTTATATACTTAGAACTATAACTTATAGGCAAAACTAGGGTTAAAATTCTGGGGGGAGGGGGGCTAACAAAACTATTTATTTAAAGTAGGTAACTCATTTGGGGGTCTTATATCTAAATCATTAAAGGATATTTGTGGAGGGGTTAAATCTTAGTCATGGGGGGGGGGGGCTAACCCCACCCCACAGAAACCCCTAGTTGCGCCAATGCTTACAGAATTTGAGTAACATACAACTTTTCCCTCTAATTCTTGTACCCGTAAGCCACAATTGGTATCGACATCATATTTCAGCGCTTCATTTTCTTTTCTTAATAAAATATTAAGTTTTTCTGATCTATGCAGTTTAGCTTCGGATTCAGAAATTGTATTATACAACTCATTAATTGTTTGCGTATTGGAAGACAGCATATTTTTCACTAAACCATTGTATTTATTTTCCATACTATCTTTTTGGCAGGTAAACTATGAAACCTCAATATACTTTATTTTAACAGGAAAAAAGACAATTAAAAAACAAAATCGATTATCATACTTCTAGTTCTTTGGCTGTAACAATAGCATCCTTTTCTTTTAACATATCAGACCTTTTTTCCAAATCTTCAGCTAATTCTTTACATTTTGACATAGCATGAGTTAGTTTCTCTTCGGTGTGTTTTCTAGTATCTGACCATTTATCATTAAAATCTTTTAACAGTTGTTCTTCTTTTGTTTTCATCTGTATAAACATAATGAAATGAATTGTAATGTAAATATTATTATCAACAGCATCAATAAAATAATAACCTTTTCATTAAATAATAGCTTTTGTTTGTCCATCCAATCTTCTAATTCTTCAATTAATTTTTTTTGAACACACGTGGATATCGTTCTAAAGAAAAATATTATTTAATTAATATTAAATATTGATCATTCTATCTGAAACTTACTGAGCATTATTATTTTCTGGTAAGCTTTCTATTCGTTCTGGTAAATTATTAACAACAGATTTTGGTAAGACTATTTCAACATTTTCTTCAATATTATGTTTAGTTTCTTCCACTGAAAAAGAAAAAAAAATAAGATCTTATGATACCTAACATTAATTTATTGTGTTTGTGAGTTATAGCCCTCCAATTTAGACGGTTTATAAATTGGTATCAATGTTTTAATATCAAAGCTATGCCACTACATATTAATCAATCATTAGTTATAGTAGGCAGTACTGCAGTAGTATTGATAAACTTATTTACTTTTGAATGTTTTGAATTTTGGTTGTAATATTATTCTATTTTGCTATTAAATTACAATGACTACCATCCAATAAATATCATATGTGAATTGTGAATAAATAATAGGTAGGTACCTTTTTTCATATCATGTTTAATCTTCGGTTTTAATGTTTTAATTTTTTCGGTTGATTTGTCGACAGCTTTTTCATTGTTATCTTCAATTCGTAACGATAAATTAAGATGATAACTACCATTTTTTGATCCTATTAATTTGTATGATTTATTTTCTACCTAAAATTAGAAAATTTATTCGAAAACTATTGGTATTTAATGAACAATAAACTATTAAATAACAAAATATGCTTATGTATGGATTATGAAATTTTTATTACTTACACGGTCATTGGATGTTGGATCAATAGTTTGTGCCCCTTTTACTTTTAACAATAAGTAACCAAGTATTTCTTTTGGACTAGATTTATTTATTGGGACATGAAAGCACTCAATTTTTATTGATGTATTAGACATTTTTGACCTTAAGTAATAATATGAAACAATATTATTTACTATTTTTTGGGTAGTACTTATAGTAGGTACCAGGGTACCTATTATGTAGACAAATCAAATAATAATTTTTACTTTTTCAATGTAGCATTATCCATGGGCCATACAATATCTGAGGTAAATTTCAATTCATTTTGTTTTACTAAAATTTCAGGTGTTACCATTTTTTGCTTCATGAATGTTGCATGTATTACAACAGATCCTCTAAGTAAACCGAATCCACAGGCTTAAAAGTAAAAATTGTATAATATTACATATTAGATAAATTAATAAATAATAATGATAATTGATGTTTATAATTTATATGAATAATTCGTTTACTCTCTTTCGGCGTTATTTTCCCTAAATTAAATTATTATATTAATAAAACATTTTTTTGACATCCCCAACTAAATTATAAACTCCTGTTTAAAATCAAAATGTCAATGAATGTAGGTAATTTTATAATATATTAATCAGAGAATCAGAATGAATTAAATCTCATATTAAATCAACAGTTATACAATAATATATTATACATAGATGATAGATAAGATCATGTATATCATGATATCATTATAATAAACAACAAGTTATGATCGTAACTTTTTGACGTCAGATCCTTCGATAAGCATGTCACGTAGGTAGTGTAGGTATAGTAATAATAATTTAATGATAATATGATAATTTATACGAGTAAGCAAATGGCCTATTGCGTGGACTTGAACCAAATGTGGACTTTTGCAATCAAACCATGTTGTTTACATCATGATCTATATTATATTAATTAAATAGTTTTATAGTTGTCATATTACTAAAATATCAATTCCGGTTTTTAGGAATTTACATTGTCATATTTCAGAGTTGGCAGTAACAAAATAAAAACATTAATTTTAACTTAACTTATTATTATATTTTAGTTTTATTCTGTCTAATTACCACATATTACTTTTATAATATTAATATATCAATGAAGTAGGTATATCGTTCTTCTAATCTTAATAGTTAATTGAACTCAAGCAGTGGCGTAGCCAGGATTATGAAATGGTAGTGGGGGGGGGGGGGGGGGGGGTGTTTAAGTATAGATTAAAACCAAGTTTTTACAGTTTTCGTATACAAATAAATTTAGCTTGACTTGTTGCATTAAAAATCATCGAGATACGCAGTCAAAATTGTCAAAATATGCTTAAATATATAGCAGCTACATTTTTATATTATTTTAGAAAAATGCATAAAACACATTACAATTTTGGTAAAAAAAAACTAAAAAATAAGTAGGTATATGAGAACATGATTAAAATTAATTTGAACAATAATTTATAGACGGGTTTACTAATTTGAATATAGGTAGGTATAATATATTGATTAACATGATGGACAGAGGACACTATTACATGTTTTGGACATGTTTAAATTATTATGAAATAAAACAACTTAATTTTTTAAAATACTGGCATAAAACAGTAGGCTAATAAATAAGTAATAACGAATAACGTGATAAACGAACTACACGTATCTACTGATTTTCACTTCTTCGGACAATCTAGAATCTAGATGCCAATTATAGTTTTAATACATTTATGTCACAAAGAGACTTATAAAATCTTACGCGTACCATAATATGCGAAAATAGGGCCAACTGTAGCCAAGCAGTTCCACCAACAACTTTAACAGCCCTCCCAAACATTTACTAAATATTTTTAAGTTTATTCAATTTTATAATATAGTATGGTTTTAGGCTTCGGCCTCTCCAAATCTCAAAATTAGCACCTATTATAGGTGTACTCAAGTTTCAAGAAATAATAATATACAATTCAGTATTTCACAATATTTCACAGTCCGTAATATTATGATTTATAATGTTAATTTTAATGTTTTAACCTGATATTATTTGTAAAGTTATCTTTTTATCCATGCAACTCAATCTCTGAAGTTGATTATCATCCTTATTATCCATACTCGTTGTTTTAGAATGATATTGTTAAAAATTTATAAATTAATCGGTATTACTAGAAATGGTTTATTGTTAATATAAATACAACAACAATACATGATGAATGATGCATTCATCTTGGGATAAACAATACATTATATTATTAGTGGCCACAACATTAACTTAACGTTTTTTTTGTTTAATTTAGTACTTACATTTTGCATAGGTACATATATTATTAACTTTTTTCGAACTCATTTATACAATAACCCTCTGCAAAACATTATTTACCTAAACGAACAGCGCTTCTTTATCTATTAATGTCGACCTTATAAAATTATAATTGTTTCCTGTTCCAACGAATTGACATTGTTTATAAAATCAATAGACGACATTAATTTCTTCATTAGAAATCCTGAAACATTTAACTTTACTAAACATTTTTAGAACAGACTTTCGATATTATCTAAATTTACCGATTTTATGTAAGTATACCACATCATCAAACATTTTTGGAAATTAAACATTGGTACAATACATTTTTTTTTTTTAATACTGTAAAATATAAAAATATATCTGTATAATATAATCGATGTAATGTGTCATAATTTTATCGATATTATGTTGCTGTGAATGTGAAAATACGACGAAAAACCAATATAGGTATGTGATATAATATATAAACAATAATATGCACTATAAAACTACAATTAATATGCATTTAATATGTAAAAACGTTGAAATATGCAAAATACAATTAGCTTTATTTAATAAGAATGGTCTAATTTACGCATCGTATAAGTTTATAACCTGTGCAGAAATATCGTACCTACACTATATTATGCGCATCATAATATTATGCACTGAACAATAGAAGGGTATAAAAAATAATTGTTGGTTGAAAATTCAATTAGTTTAATAATTCACATAAATATTATATGGGCACCTAAATAAAACCTAAATAGATAACGTACCTAATAGATACGAAAAACTAAAAATAAATTGGATTTATTCAATTGAATATTGTGGTCAAAATTATATAAATGTACATAGTACCTACATACATATATTATAATATTATTTCTGACGCCGATTTCGATCCTACCTTTTGGTATTCGCGGTTATCGGACACGACTCGCGATGTGTTGAGGAAAAGGTTACCCAAAGTTATAAAAATGAATCGTAAAAAATGGTACCGAACGTAAATGGTGGAATTGAACCATTTGTGTCATAAGCTATGCTTTCACGTCTATTACATATATCCAAGGCTGGGGAAGTTAATGATTTTTTTTAATTCAGTTAAGTTAAGTTAATATACACCAATAACAAAAAGTTAAAAGTTAAAAGTTAATACACACTTTTTGTTAACTTTTTATTAAGTTAAAAAAAAGTTAGTTTGTTTATACAATGCTAAGTGCTAACATACTTAATTTTTTTCCAACCCAAAACTAAATTATAGACTATAGTGTTTATATCTTATACAGTGTTTCCATATTAGTTAAATTCGAATTATATACATTTTTTACTTAAAACAATTCACGGTAAATATTTTTTGACATGAAAACGAAATATACTGAAGTAGTGAAATATGATAAAATTAAAAACAAAATAAATTAACTTAACTTACTTCTTGAAATGAAAAATGTACTCGTTAATTTCACGTTAATTAAAAAAGAAATTTAGTAAGTTAACAGTTAAGTTAATGAAAAGCCAAAATTAACTAGTTAAGTTAAAAAATTAATATAAAATTAACTTATTAACTTAACTTTAACTTTTCAACTCGTTAATGCCCAGCCTTGCATATATCATTCAGCGGGGAACATTTTTTTTAATGTAAGACATATAGCAAATTGCTTGTACAAAAGATTATTGGTAAAACATTAAGTTCTACATAATTGTCTTTTGTGGATCCGGATTTATTTTTTTTGTTAAAGCTGCAGGTACGAACTGCTTTATTTTGTTGAATGCTTAGTGTGTTGTGCTCGTACGCGTTGTTCCGTTTGAACGCTGTTTTTTCGGTAGTGTGAGGGTTCGATTTTTGGAGAGAATACAACAAAACAGTTTTAACGATTTATGTACTAATATAATTTTATTGTGAGTCGAAATATATAATTCACTGACTCACTGTATAATTTATTATTGACTGTCAGAACGACGTACAAGTTTAAAAGAGCTAAGACCACTAACACTACGGTTCCCTGGCGGGTGCCGTGTAGCTACAATATTCCGGAAGTCGCCCACACATTAGGCGTTACCCACAGATTACAATAATATACTCTTATATTCTAATACAACAGGCTAATACTATATACTAATAGCTAATACGTTCATAACAAGTGGATTAAGTATACTATTTGTTGTACTACACCATATATTTTAATAAATATTATAAAATGTATAAACACATAGGAAATAATATAGAAATATAATATTGGTTTAAAAAAATTTTAAAATGTAATCAATATAACAGAAAGAACAATATTAGCAAACAATAAAAATAATTGATTACATTACTCATAAAATTAATACATATTTTTAAAACATTACTTTTCTTGATTTTTTGGCAGTAAACTGATTTATGATATCATCATAATCTAAAGATTTAGAAATATATTTTCCTATTGAAAGACCAGAAAGGTTTTCTTGACTAATTTGTTCCTCAAATACGTTTTAATAAATTTCAATTTCGAAAAGCTTCTATCGGCACATGATGAAGTTACTGGTATTGTAAGTAAAATTCTAGGGCGAATGGCAATACCAATATTTATACTTACAATTATTAATTGTTAATAAATAATAATAATCGTGGCAGCGACCTACTCAAATGCTCCAAAGACAAAAACACACGCAGCACACTAGACTAGTCACTAGTGGTCATACTTGCAGTATAATATTGATCTTCGTAAAAAACCGAAACGTATATAAATGTATTAAAAATAATACCTTATGAGTAAGAATACAATGAAACCCGTACCATCGGACAGACTTCCCGACCGCCACCACCACTATAATAAGGCCGTCGCGACTGACGTCTAAAAATATCCATCCCTCATCCCACTACGGTATAAAGTATTATTTTCAACAATAATTTATTACGAATTATAATTTCAATGAATAAAATTTTGGAAATTCAGTAAAATATCTGAACAGTAGAAATCGTTTCAGAACTGCGGGACCTTAATTATAATTTTAAAATCGCGGGGCCCGGGGCAACTGCCCAATTGTCCTCCCCCCCTCGCGCCGTCCCTCAGACGGTTAGCGTATTTCCCGATCCAAGTACGTTTCAGCGGGGGGGGGGGGGGGGCTGAGTTAAAACCTTTCTGTATGATATAAACATGTTTTTACCAATCCCAATCTGATTCAGCGCGAGGCGCTGAACCCGCATAGGGTTCGTAATTTTAATATAAACACTTAAGACAAATATAATATCAAACTTTACATACCTACATTGTTTTATTATCAATATATTTTATAGTTGTGAATTCAAAAAAATTAATAATAAATACATATTTCTGTTTTTATTACTGCGTTCGTCACATTATAGTCATAACATAAGTATCAGTAATAATAATATAAGTTAAATATCAGGATGAGTATACGTTGTACGTGTACATATTATACGATGTTGTTGCTGTGGAATTACCTAACATAAATTGTCAAGTTATCTCATAATGTTTCCTTCGACCAAGGTGTATTGATATCGATACACTTTGCCTTCGACTCAAGACGATGGTATCAATACATATTAATGGTTATGGCTAGGTAGCCTAGGTAGGTACCTACTAGGCAGTATAGGTATTATTTTATGTAGTAGTATTATTAGAACCTTTTTCTAGTTTTTCCGTGCTGTGCATGAACAATATTCAAACATTTCAACAGCACCTGCAGTGCAGCCTGCCCTCCTAAGCCGAAAGGCAGTAAGCAACAATGTATAGTAGTTTTGAGAAAAATAACGTTTTCTGAATCACCTTGTTATTTTTATCATATTATCAAAATAAAATAATAAATTAATGATTCTTAGATAACTTTTCCTGTAGAATCCATTAACGCTCATGGATAAACGCTAAGATACCTCTCAACACCTCATAACGCATGTACGTACTTTTAGCTTAGCGGCGTGAGACATTGATATTGTTGTTTACGGAGGGAAAAATCAGTATGAGCACATATTTTATTAATAGCATTACCATGAAATAATATAAAACAATATAATATAATCATGGTCGATGGTCCAAATACAATCACAGAATTAATAACAACCAGAGTGTTAACAGCGGGGTCTTCTAAGACCGGGGTTAACAGAGCGTATGTTTATAAATTATTATAATCTATGAGAATATGATATTGTGTGATACGGCTAGAAAATTATCATCAAACTAAACGAAAATACCGTATTTGAGCCAATACTAAGCAAAATTACAGTATACCGTGATCAGTTACTGCCTTTTTGCTTAGCATGTGTTTGATAGGTACTGCTTTTTTGCTTAGTATCATTCATATATTTGTAAATACGTATATGTTTAACCACGTTTATTATACAATGTATTGCATTTACGGTATTTTTGCTAAGGAAACAAAAAATTCGCCTTAAAATAACGAATACTTTGATACAATACTCATTTTTCAAATTTTGTCACTTACTGCCTTTTAGCTTAGGAGGGCAGGGCACCGCTATTATCAACAACTGATAGAGCAAGTATTTCGCCGAACTTGCCGTAAGCGCAGTGGCGTCGGTGAAGGGGGGGGGGGCAGAGGGGACAATTGACCCCTCAGATTTAATCCAAGGGGGCAAAAGTATAATTTTGCCCCCCCCCCTGCTACATTAAAATTAAAGGGTAGGTATACAATCGTAAATTACGTTTAATTTAACCGTTTACGTATTCAAAATTGGTCTCATTTTCATGAATGTATGAATATGCCAATAACATTATTATTATTATTATTAAAACATATACATATTATACATACCTAATAAACATTTGAGTAATTTTTATTTATATATTGTTACTTTTGAATATAACTTCAGGTATAAAGTAAATATGTTTTGTGTTTTGTTTCAATATATAAATATCTAAATATGATGTATCCATATTTATATATTATACAATAATTATATCAATACATTTATATAATTCTTATATTATAACATATTACGTATATCAACATTAAAAGTATTAAGAAAGGTTTTCTGTTATAAATCACAGATAAATATAATATAATAGTTGTTAGGTGTTTTAAGTTTTGCCCCCCCCCCTCATGAAAAACAGTTCCTGCGCCACTGCGTAAGCGATTTAAACAAAACCGACGAAACTTTTTTTGGTGATATAATGACGTACTCAAATAAATTAATTGCAATCAATTAAATTGGTTTGAATCATGATTTAAACCAATTGGATAACGAAACGAAACCAATGAATAAATAAATAAATGTTTTAGCAAACAGACAGGTCACAGTCCGAATCTGTTGTCAAACGTTCCCACCGCGCTCACTGCTATCGAATTTCGTTCGCGTCGAAACGTGTGGCGCGGAGCGAGGGCCGATGAGTGTCGAGTGTGACGTGTTTACCGCGCACGTTAAAACCGACGCGCCGTTTAGATTGGACAAGACGCGCCGCGCCGATTCTCCTTTGGCGCGAGACGTGACCGACAGTTGTAGAGCAATAATAAAATTAATAATATGTTGTCGGAAAGCGACGCACAAATTTTGTCGCGCAACGCCGTCCAATCCAATCGTCGACTGATGTCGCACAGAATAAGCACAATCATAAAATTATCTTTGAAAAAAGTCCTGTACGGATTTTCGAGAAAACAACTGCCCGAGCATGTACCTTGGTAACCGAGTTGTAGAGTGTAAAAGTCGTGACCAGTGGTCGCGGACGCAAGGCGGATCCGATCGAATATTGTTATTATTTTCGACCACGGACTACTGCAACTGTGCTACTACTGCGGTGTTTTCGACCTTTATACGTCGTGCCGTCTTCCTACTTCCACGATAATAATATCACGTGGCGATATTTTCCGATATAGCCACGATTATAAAGAACCGGTTAGACGTCGGCAATATGATTTGCAAGGCTGGGCATTAACGAGTTGAAAATTAAAATTAAGTTAAAACGTTAAGTTAATTTTAATTAAGTTAATTAACTCGTTACTTTTTTTTTCAAATTAACTTTTAACTTAATAAGTTACTTTTTTTCAAGATTAACGTGTTAACTTAAAGTTAATTTTATTCCAAAAATATCTAAATTAAGTTAATTTCGTCCGAAGAATAATGCAAATTTTTTAATGTGTTTTTACTTTGATGTATCATTTTAAATTTACCCAGTAATTTTCTTGGACGTAAAGAAAAACTATATAATATGACTGGATTTTTTTTTTTGCAAATTTTAACTTTACACTAAGTTAAGTTACTTTTTTTTCAAAGTTAACTTTTAACTTAACGAGTTAACGAAAAAAATACGAGTAACTTTTAACTTAACTTAACTTAATTATTTTAAAATAACTTAACTTAACAAGTTAAAAAAAATCGTTAACTTGCCCAGCCTTGATGATTTGTACACAACTGCCCGGTCACAACTCGTAACAGTTTAGGTAGTTGTAATGATATCCGCTAGGTTGCGTGCTAGTTAAACGGGCCATCTCATAATAAGTCTATAATGATGTTCTTTATAAACGTGTAATATCAAATCTATGAGTTACCTGCATTAATTATTCGAACTTTAAAGACTTATAAAAAAAAACTGTAACTAAGGATTTTTAATATTTTTCAAATGTCATTGTAACAATATAATAGGAGCCTTATATTAAATTTTCAAGCTTTTTTACACAACAAATAAAGTTTTATTGACATTCATAGAAAAAAAGACTAATAAATTGGAAACTGAAAATGTTCCTAAACAGTTCAAAACAAATCAAAATATTAGATTCTGAGCGGAGCGAGGGAGCTATTGTTTTTACAATGGTGTTTATTTTTATTTTTATTTTTATTTTTATTTTTATATCCTGTAGGTATACAAAATTTCTTCCAGAAGGAGTGTTTCGATTTCAACATATAATACCTTATCTTTTAGAAAATTGGATCAAGATGGTACTTTAGAGAGGTCATTTTTCGATTTTCTCAACAGTTATTTAATGCCACGGGAAAAACCACCGGAAAATTACGAAAAAACGCTAAAAATGGGATTTTAATTTCTAACGGTTTGTTTATCAGTTATCACCATAGAAACGAATAAAAAATTATAATATTTTAATATTAATTCAACTTACATGATAAAATAAATAATAACAAAAATATAAAATATCTGGACTGTCAACGCTCAGAATCATTTTTCTTATACAATGATATATTATATCATT
>NC_042493.1:116138173-116139926 GCF_005508785.2 Acyrthosiphon pisum
AAAATTTGATCTCCCGAATGCACCAACTAGATAGATTTACTTTCCTATCAAACAAGATACTGTTGAAGAAAATCGAAGCAGTTTTACTGCCTCAAACGGTGGTAAGACACAAAAATTAAAAAATACCTACATATCATTGTAAAATCAATACATTAATATTGCTCCGTTCCGTAATCTAATATGTCCAAGGAACAATATTTTGGGCTCATATTTAGTATAAAAACATTATTTAGTTCACAATTTTAAATTTACATTTGCCCTATTACAATTTAAAAAATAAAAATTTGGGGCAAATGGAATTGAATATCTCTAGTATAATGCATTAGAATAGAAAATACTGGGGTAAAAGTAAATGAATCATCTGTACATATTAATTATTTCTTCAAATGGTTATTAAAATATGAGTTTTTACATTTTCCCCAAAATAAATAGGAGAATTTGGGCAAATGTAAATAACATAATCTATTCCACTTTAAATTGATAGGGCAAATGAAAACAAAACATATTAACAATTCATTAAGGTAAAATAGATGTATACTTAATTATTTTTTAAATAAAACAATTTTTTTAATACTATAAGGTGTATTATGTAGGTACATCAGTATTTTGTGTCCCATTATCATATTTTACCTACATACATTTTAAAATAACAAGTCTACTAGGTCCAACTATTATACCACTGTACTAGAGAGCCTTCATATGCAGTGGCGGATTCAGACAATTTATATTAGGAGTGCACATATTAATTCTGACCACCCACCTACATTTTAAACACTATACCACTACCACCAAGGGCGCCCGCTAGGGGGAGAGAGACCATGACCATCCCACTATTTTTTTGGCTACTAGAAGAAAAAATCTGGGGGGGAGTAAACAAATAGTCAGTATATTATATTAGTTATATTTTCGAATGGTTATTATTTGCGTTTTTACATTTTCCCCATAATATAAGTTATTGATGGATAAATGAAAATGAAACAAAATAACAATGTATTAAAGCAAATAAATGTATTCTTAATTATTTTTCACATAAAACAGTTTATATAATTATTCCTATATCAATAAATAATATCATATTTAAAGTTTAAACTATATGTTCATCAGTTTTTTGTGTCCCATAGGTACTATAAATTACCTAAATTTTAATAAAATAAGTCTGTATATATAGACTATAGTTCCACGTTCCGTTACCGTTACCTACCTATAATAGTAAAATTGAAAACTAAAAAGGTGGACAAGTGGGTGTCGCTTTGCCGTACAGTAGGTTACAAGTAGGTCACTGTAATGGATAATGTTAAATTTGAATTCAATGATATAATATCATTATATAAGAAAAATGATTCTCAGCGAACGGTCAGACAGCGTATGATATTACTAAGTAGGTATATTTGATGATATTATTGTGAAAAAGTAATTTATATATAACCTTTTTACGTGGAACCTTGTTTTAAATTGTCGGTCCTTAGCTATAAAAGTTGAATATTTTATAAATTTTTAACTACAAAATAATTATTACATTTTAAATTTGATAAATTTGGTTGAAATTCCAACTATAAATGCTTATTAATAAAAATTGTGCGAATGTATTTTTAATATTTTTCAACTGCAGTTATAAAAATATATCACGACTCTTGTATTAAATTGTCATGCTTTTTTAACGATCAAATAACATTTTACTGATATTTATAAAAAAAAAATATGGAAATATAAACAACCAGTGAAAATTTCATGTATCTACAGTCATTAGTTTTAA
>NC_042493.1:116140026-116146639 GCF_005508785.2 Acyrthosiphon pisum
AGTGCAAAATAGCACCCAGAGGAAATCGACATGCATATCTACTAAAATCGCTCGATTATAAATGATATTAAGTATATTGGTTGTGTTGTCAAAAAACACACATTTAAAACACATTATTTATTTGTTTATTATGTATAATTCTATAAAAATTAAAACCTCGAAATAAAATATCACGTTTCCGGATAATATTTTTACGATAATGTAAATTGACGGCTATCGTACGATTGAGAACGTTATACTCTTTTGGCTGAACGATTGAGAATACTTAAAATTAACAAAGAACTTACTTCTGACGCAAAAAAAGAATACAATTACGGATTTACGTGCAACGTTACCATATAATTTATTTGGCTGGGTATTGGAAAGATTCAAAACATAACGTCATAAATTGATAATTTTAATCTTATTAAAATAATATATGGGCACCTAATAATGATTTGTAATATATTATATGAAGCAAACATGTAAAATAATATGTAGAACTTATAAAATATGAAATATACAGAATGATTTTTTAAACATGCTCGCCCCCATTTATTCCTTTAATAATAATTTTATTCAAACTATGATTTTTAGAATTTTTAACACGTTGATGGACAGTCTCGTGGCCGCCGTCGAAAAACGTCAATTTTCATTACTGCTATAGCAGTAATGCTTTTGGTACTGCTGTAGGGTTTTATGCTATAGGTCAGTGCAAAATTTCCGCTGAGATGTCGGTGGATACAACAATCTATCCTTTCATAAGACACTATTGAAAATATCACTGCTATAACAGTAATATATAAAAAAGCCCCCCCCCCCCGACATCAACTTTTAATATTACATCTATAGCAGTACTGCCCATTTTGAAGACCATACTTTCAAATTCCTGAAAGTTGTGTACTACTTAAATTTTTCAAATTAAAATTCCCCTTTTTTACTGTAAATTATTTAGTGGATTCTTATGCAATTTTGATGTATTTAAATCTAAATTCTAATGAGTAGTTTCTGAGTTATTAAAATTTTCATACTAAGGATAATAATCCTTAAAATATGGTTTTACAAAAATATAAACTATATGTAATATGTATAATTTTTACAAATTATTTATATTGATAGATAAATAGTAATTATTAGCATTTTAAAATCATCTAAGCCCGCACATATTTACTTAAACTATTACCGTAGGACAGAGACATATTACCCTTAGTAGCTATCTTGACCCAGTTCTATAGTAGCTATTTTCAATTAGAATTTTAATAACAACATATTGTATTTCTAGATGATTTCAATATCAACAGATTATCAAGCTCAAATTATTGTTCAATTAAATTTGGCAACGTTGAAAAAAAAAAAATATATATCGATCGTTCTCAATCGTGTTACCAAAAATAACGTTCTCAATCGTATTTTACCGTGTAAATTGGCTAGTGTGAATCTTCATATTATATTTAAATACTTATACAATAAGTATAGGTACTTAAAAATAAATTAAATTCATATCTATTTTTTTTTAAAGTTTTTTCCAAAATTTCTTATGATGATAAAAGATTCTTTTTTTACAAACAAAAACCTCAATTTTACTCTAAACGATAGTGAATTTGGTGATTATAATAATGGTATAAAAAATCGTAAATTGACATTTGAAAAAAATTCCCGATATAAGAATTTGAATAAATTCGCAATCATACGAACAATTAATGTGGATAAGCATGCTTGGTCAATAACTCTATAATATATTGTAACAAGGCGTAAGTTTTGCTAGTTATTATTTCGTTAGCTTTATTTAATATTTCATTTTAACATAATATACAATTTTCTGATGGATTTTGGTTACATTATTTTCTTTTATATTTTTATACTCTGTATAGAGCTTACATTATGACATAATAGGATTTTTACAAATTCACAAACATTGACAAAAAAAAAGGGGGTCGATAACTCACAGCCTACAGAGGGGTACGAGTACCGAATACGGTGGTGGCGCCGACCAAACGTATTCCGGACACAGTACTGCTACACTTTCGACGGCGTAGCCCGTGGAAGCGTCGAGTGGTTAACAACACGTACCTGTACTCTCATGACATAAAGACAAAGTATGATCTTAACTTTTTGAGCATGTGACGTAGCGTAGTGTAGGTATAGTAATAATAATTTGATGACAATATGATAATATATGGGTAAGTAAGTGACGTACCGCGCGGACTTGGACCAAATATGGTCTTTTGCGATCATACCATGTTGTTTATATCATGACGTGTACTTCGACGTTGACGATGCAGGCGGCAGCCAGGTTGACTTGGGAACGGTCTTCTGACGGTGGCCTCGACAACGGCAGCGAAGGTTGTTGGCGGTGGCAGGTGGCTGGATTGTAGCGGCGACTAGTGGCGGCTACTAGGTGACAGCTTTGATGGCGGCGTTGGCGTGGACTTTAGTGGCGGTGGGTTAATGAATACTTCTCTCTGCTGTAGAGATTGTAACGATTGTTACCAACGTCGCCAGACTGCAGACTGGGTGGGCAAGACACTTGTTGCTGTCGATCCTTCCTGTTGATATCTGTTGGTTTTGGTTTACTGCTGTCTGAGAATTATGCTCGTACGGGGCACGTCTCATACGGGCTTATGACTTATCGGTTTGAACTTGAGCTTGTCACATAATAGTTTTGGAGATGGTACTTTATTCAAATTAATAATATTCTTACTGATCCACTTTAATGGTTTTTCCGATAATGCACCGACTGTGTTTGAAAGGGCACACTGCGGTCGCGCCATATATTGTGTTTAACTATTGGGTTTGGTTGAAGCGGTGTTGTGCTAAACAACGCTAAATAATATAATATTAAAATATTTAGTTCAGTTATGACAAAAAATAAAATTGCCCCGCCAAACTACTCAAGTATTACGCCAATAGTGGAGTATCAACGTATTATATAAGCGTCGCACGATCGCGACGTTGTGGATAGCTGTCAGATTCACGGTTCATTTGTGTAGTGCCGACACACTATCTAACGGAAAAAAGCAAAAGTACACAATTTATTGCTGATGAGACACATATATACGATATACAAACGACTGAAAGTCTTTCTTGCAAGCGTTGATGAGTGGTTTACAGTTTGACAAGACACGACAAATATATACGTATCATGATGGTGAAGATAGGTATAACAATTATAATATTGTAACTCATCACTTACACGTCCGGAATTTGGAGTATCTAACTGGCTACTGACGCTGCTAAAAGTGTTTCAATAGTATCTCACCCATGTGACAGTGAAAATCGGTCTTAAATCACATTTTTGTTATATTTTAATTCCGTTAATTTGGTACAAATGGCCATATTCACATACCGATGGTGATAGAGGCCAAACGTTTTAAATCACAAACGTAAAAGTTGTACTGCAGAGCAATTATTTTAAGTTTTTTCAAACCGAATAATTTTGTGTTAAAGTATTTATCCTTGTGTTTTGGTGGAAATAGAATGGTATAATAGAGTGGTAAATAAAATTTAACTACGGCTGTCAAGTGCTGCCATCGTTTCTAGCGGCAGCGTTTGTCCCCTCCTAGCTCCGACATCCAGGCACGCATGCCGCCGCAGGTCAAGGATGGTCTGTTTCGGCTGTGCGCGCATCGCACGTCGTTGCATTATGTTTATAATATTAGGTATATATTAAGTACCTATTATCTTCATATTATTATTATTATTCAAATGAATTGAAAAGAAATAAAATTATGCTCGATTTTATTATACGCTGCCAGCGTCCGTCCTTGCATTGACCGTGTTGGCGTGACAGCCGCGGCTGCGAGTAAAAACTTATTTTTTTTTGGTTCTAAAAACACGGCTGACTGAGTGGTTTTAGAGCGAAAAACCTTTTATAAAAGTCGAAGAGACGGGATAGACTTTAAATTACAGGACAAAAAGCATCCCGAAAAAAAAAATTTTGCAAAGACAACAGGACACAAAGCTGAAATAAAGGTCAATCCTGTATAAAACACAGGGACTATGATCACCCTATTTAAATGTAAATATTTAAATTAACACGTACTACAGATAATAATAATGACAATCAACAATATGAAATTATTAACAGATACTCATTTTGCTACACTATTATTATTATTATAATGAATTTTTATTTTATTGAACTTAAGCCCGGCGACTATATGACCATTAGCTATTGTTGGAGATTATGAACTGTGGTCGGCATGATTGGTATGGTAAGGTGTTGTTAAGGTTGTAACAGTGGGTAAGCAAATACGTATATATGTGGCAAGGTTTTTACTACTACAAACCCGGGTGGTCACCCATCCGAGAAACAGTAGCGGAATTATTGTCAGTCGCATTGCGCGACTGGTAGCAGCCAACGCCTAGCGCCACCCACACTATTAATATTATTATTATTGATTGTTCCAACAACGCTGCTGTACGCGCAGACGCCTACAACTACAGCGTGAGCCGTCCGCGACGATACGACACAAAGAAAATATAACAATTCCATTCTAAAAGTAACGCTTTATCGTCAAAATATAACGAACAGATAACTGCTCAGAAAATGTTATTTATAAATTAAAATAGGTACTTATAAGTTATATGATATATATATTAATATTTACACACAATAATAATATTATCAATACGTTGTGAAATTGTATATTAAACAAAAATAAAATAACGAGTAATTTAATAATAATAGCTACAAAAAAGTTACTTAAACTACCTACCGTCAAATTACTTAAAAAATAAATTTCATTACATAGTAACTTGTAATGTAAGTTAAGTTATTACACACCAACACTAGTTATGTCTTGCAACACACACACATTTTATAACGATCTGTCCACGGCCAGTCGCACCGGTCGGAAAATAAAAAAACTATAACGGACGACGTATAGGCATACGTCTACGGTTTACGTTGCCGACAACTATGCGATGCACCAATAATTATGATAAAAGCGAGAATCCAAAAATATTTAAATTCATACCGGAGATTTTAGAAATTAAGAATCAATACCTACTATGGATAGCCGACTCTCTATAGCAGGGATGGCGAACCTTTTGATAACTGCGTGTCAAATCAAAATGTTTGGTTTGATTTTATTTGCCTCGCGTGTCAGAAACATTGCATACCTTTTTTTTTTTTAGTCGTCGTTTTAGACATCAGAAACTATCTGTTGACTGTCGACTGTTCTGTTGTACCTACGTTTGTACGTAAACGTGATAAACGAATTTATTTATAATCTAATCTAATAATTTACGAGCTTAGGAAATGGAAAGTACAGATTACAATATCTTACGATATGTTCCAATAATAAGTTAAAGATAGTTTCAAATTATCAATGATTTTTTTGGAGTAAAAATGTAAAAATTATGAATTATATTTTAAATTGGCGAGTCACTGAAATAATGCGTGACATAGGTTCGCCATCCCTCCTCTATAGGTACAGCTCTAATGCGCACGGCCACTATTTCTCACAATGTATTCATAAAATACCACGATAACCTATTGATAGCATTATACGTTTATTTAATGATATAAGTCATGATCGATAAACATAATATAGAATAGATGAGATTTCATAATATATTGGACGAACACATTTTGCCAAATGATTTTAACCGTACACCTATAATATAATATACGAATTTATTTTTTATTAATGTTATCATAACAACTTTATACTATCTTCTATTTTTTCACAATTCAATTCTCAAAAAACTGAGTTGTCTAGAAAATGTATTTATCATATGGCTGAAGGTAAAATTATTAATTTTAAATTACGGAATTGTAGGACTCTTAATTTACTTATAACTACCATACGGCTTACAAATTGTTTTACTCAGTGACTGTATAAAACGGCTGTAAAAATTAGCATTAACCACTAGCGTTTGATTTTAGGACTACTAATTTAACAAGGTATTTATAATTTTAACTTTTAACATCAGTCGGGCTTCGGCAGCCAAAGCGATAACATGTGCGCTGTTCCGTAATGTGTTACGTATCTTATCAGTTTATTTAATTGCCATGGCTAACGTGGTTTCTCCTATCGTTATAATTAACAAAAACACCGTTCGCAAATCGAAAATGAATGCCACTCCAACAAAAAGAGCCCTCTCATCGTCATCGTCATCACCAAACTCTCCGGTCCACGAAGACAAAAAGAGCAAAGTTTTTGTTTCCCCAAACCGTTTTGAAGTCTTAAGAACGGAAGAAGAAGAACTTGATATCGCCGACCTCCCCGTCTCACCATCCAGCGTAACGTTGCCAGTTCAGAATAACCTCAAACTTCCTGACATCGTCCTAAAATACGTAAGTGACTTTACTACTCTCAATAAGGAAATTACCCGTTTGGTGGGCCCAGAGAGCTTCACCTGCAAAGCTAAAAAATCCAGTTTAATTTTACGGACAAATACACGAGCTCATTATATAGCCATTTAATCTTATCTGATCGATGATTTTCATTGTTATCTACCCCGCGCTCTCCAACCGTTCCGCATTGTATTACGTCACCTCCACCACTCTACTTCCACCGAGGAAATCATTAATAGCCTAAGAGACCTTGGACACAAAGTTATCAGCATTTCAAACATACTCAACCGTACAAACAAATCGCCACTTCCGTTATTCAATATTTCCCTA
>NC_042493.1:116151821-116153444 GCF_005508785.2 Acyrthosiphon pisum
TACTCTATTCAAATTAATAA
Organism: Acyrthosiphon pisum; assembly: GCF_005508785.2. Classification (NCBI taxonomy): domain Eukaryota; kingdom Metazoa; phylum Arthropoda; class Insecta; order Hemiptera; family Aphididae; genus Acyrthosiphon; species Acyrthosiphon pisum. The sequence goes on from NC_042493.1 coordinate 116,151,842, forward strand.
TATTCTTACTGATCCACTTTAATGGTTTTTCCGATAATGCACCGACTGTGTTTGAAAGGGCACACTGCGGTCGCGCCATATATTGTGTTTAACTATTGGGTTTGGTTGAAGCGGTGTTGTGCTAAACAACGCTAAATAATATAATATTAAAATATTTAGCTCAGTTATGACAAAAAATAAAATTGCCCCGCCAAACTACTCAAGTATTACGCCAATAGTGGAGTATCAACGTATTATATAAGCGTCGCACGATCGCGACGTTGTGGATAGCTGTCAGATTCACGGTTCATTTGTGTAGTGCCGACACACTATCTAACGGAAAAAAGCAAAAGTACACAATTTATTGCTGATGAGACACATATATACGATATACAAACGACTGAAAGTCTTTCTTGCAAGCGTTGATGAGTGGTTTACAGTTTGACAAGACACGACAAATATATACGTATCATGATGGTGGAGATATAACAATTATAATATAGTTACTCATCACTTACACGTCCGGAATTTGGAGTATCTAACTGGCTACTGACGCTGTTAAAAATGTTTCAATATCATCTCACCCATGTGACAGTGAAAATCGGTCTTAAATCACATTTTTGTTATCTTTTAATTCCGTTAATTTGGTACAAGTGGCCATATTCACATACCGATGGTGATAGAGGCCAAACGTTTTAAATCACAAACGTAAAAGTTGTACTGCAGAGCAATTATTTTAAGTTTTTTCAAACCGAATAATTTTGCGTTAAAGTATTTATCCTTGTGTTTTGGTGGAATAAGTACATATGATGTAATATTCTATTTTTTTACGTTATTATATTGTTTTTTAGATTCTGAGTGAAACGATGAATGTATTGATTTTACAATGATGTGTGTTTTTTTTTTTATTTTTTTATTTTTTTTTTATTTTTTTTTTTTTTTGTGTCTGTGTACACGATAAGTAGTCGAAATAATGCTTCGATTTTCGACTTCAGTATCTCGTTCGATGGGAAAGTGAATATCGTTGGTGCATTAGGGAGGTCAAAATTTAAATTTCCCAGTGGTTTTCAAAAGCGCCGGGAAAAACAAAAGAAAAATTAAGGAAAAACAGGAATTTTTACGCAAAATCGATTTTTCACAAAATTGAATTTGGTTTTTGGTGTAACTTTAAAAAAAATTACCGTAGATACATGAAATTTTGACTGATTGTTTATCTTAGCATCTTCTATACACCATAACATTTTCAAAATATTTTGATGTATTTTGAGCTCTTTACGGACATTTTTATTTTCCATTTTTTTTTAGTTTTTTTTCTAAAAATATCAATAAAATTTTATTTGTTGGATAAAAAAGCTTGAAAATTTAATAGAAGGCTCCTAGTATATTGTTTCAAAGGCAGATGAAAAATATTAAAAATCGTGAGTCACAGTTTTTTTTTTTAAGCATTTAAAGTTCAAAAAATGACAAAATATGGAAAAATCACGAAAATTTGCAAATTATTTCGAGTTATAAATTCATAAAAATTTTTCTTTTTAAATCTAAGATATGAAAATGTTATACAAGATTCCTTATAGGATAATCTACCTTTACCAAAAAAAAAATGTCTATAAGAAACTCAAATTAA
>NC_042493.1:116154219-116154755 GCF_005508785.2 Acyrthosiphon pisum
AATGCACCCAAACAAAATAATGCAGAGTAACTTGAATTTTTAAGATAGGTATATAAAATATGTTTTAATTTAAAAAGACTTGCTAAAGAGGGTGATATATTAGGTATATTATGGTATATTATAATTATTTATCAGCCATGTTTTTAGGGAATTTTTTCAGATAAACATAAGTTAATAATATAAAAATTAATCTGGCAAAAATTACAAATAATAATATAACAAAATACTTAAAATAAATACTACTCAATTTTTTTACAAAATATGTTATTTACATGCTTACAAAACAAACAAAATTTGTAATCAGCGTTACAACGTGTACCTTTTGACATACGATATTTTGTTGAAAAAAATTTTCCTGAAATTTTAGAAGTACACTGACAGTAGAATATTGGAGATAATTTTGAACCCTGTTGGCTACAATACGGATTTATGTCTGGTTTTGTTTTGCAGTATTGTTTACAAACATTTTCACATTTATTTTGTTTTTTATAATATACATTTTTGCGGTATGCGGTCCTAAAAATTGTTACAAATAC
>NC_042493.1:116154855-116155340 GCF_005508785.2 Acyrthosiphon pisum
GACATGCGGTTATCTATATATTATATCGATAAAACGTTTTCCGGCTCGACAAAAGGACGTGTTGGCGTTATTGAAACAGCGTCGATAAGGAACGCAATTAGGTCATTCAGTGAAAACACGACCAATTACATTATCGCCGATTAAGTTAACAGACAGTTATTGATTCCAATGTCAATCAACAACAAAATAATAAAAACCCCATTTATAGCAGTTCCAACGTTAAACGAAGGAGGAATACTTGGTAACGACTTCCTGGAAACATACAACGCCAAAATCGATTTCGGTAAAAAGACCATAACAATTAATATCAAACAAGAGGAAATAATAGTACCATTTGTCAACAAGACCAACGGAGCACCAATACATCTAAAATCCATACAAACACAAGTACCCAGAGAGCCAATGAACGCAAAAGAAATCAACAATTACTCTCAGTCAGAACAAAATTGCTTAGATAAAATTCTAAAACAATTTTCAGATGTTTT
>NC_042493.1:116156299-116157462 GCF_005508785.2 Acyrthosiphon pisum
GGTTGCAGAGAGAATAAAGGTCCAAGGCAGAGAGAAGGGAAAAGAAAAAGATAAACGCCAAAAAACACACATGCGAAGTCGGACAACAAGTGTTAATTAAAAACCACCAACTGTCAAACGCGGAACATGGGGAAATAAAAAAACTATTCAACCCGTTTAACGGACCATATGAAATAATTAAATAGCCAAAACACCTTGTTGGACTCGACAGGACTCGACAACAAAAAGAGAGCAATTGACAAATGTGGCCGAAATTCGATCATATTACCACTCAAACAACTATCAATAAGAAAAATGACACGCGATTGGTCGATCGGATAGCCCAATCAAAACACACAAAGGGATCAAGAATAAAGTATATAAGGACCGACACTTTACACGAGCAAACTTCAGTTGTATTTAAACCGTAACAATGAAGACCAACGGTAAATACGAACAGTTGAAAAAAGCTGCGGCAGAAGAACGAAAACGGTCAGTCGAAGCCAACAAAGAAAACGAATATGGACTAGCATCAATCCACCCGGTGAAAACAACATGTCACATCAAAGGAGAAGTGCGCAGAAAGAACAAGGAAAAACAACTATCCATGATAAAATGGGTCACGGAGGTAAACGAGGCCAGAAAAAAAAAACGACCGCGAGTGGAACGCACCAGCGGACTGGAGAATGGTCACAGAAAAAACAATCCACCGATACATCCCGTTTGAACAAAAGAACATTCATTTATCAGACGTGGTCAACTATATAACAGAATGCTTAGCAAAGCATGAAAAATCGAAGAATACGAAATCTGTCATAGATGAAAATACCCCGTTGTGGTATTTGTCCCGAAACAAATTACGAAAAGCAGTATACAGAGCATCCATCAAACGCACGCAGATTCTAACACATTAGCGCCCAACCACTTGGCTACCCGGTCACTAATCTGGGGGGGGGGAATTGATACGGTACAAACGATAACACCTAAAACGGCCGTTCTCACGGCCACTAATTCAATACGTACGACAATATAATGTAACATGAACAAGCATACAATAAATAAAAACGATACGATTTTCAAGAAGTATTGTCAACGAATATGACGAGTGAAAATGACATCAACGATGCCTAACAGATAATGGGGATTGATGTCATGTTGACTCGTCAATAACAAAAGCCCTCCGC
>NC_042493.1:116157512-116158514 GCF_005508785.2 Acyrthosiphon pisum
CCCTGGTAATTTGTATATTTATAGGTATATTACCTTTTTTTTTTTTTATTATTAATTATAAAGTGTTCCTGACATACAAGGTCATCTAACTTATTGATAAAATAGTAACAATATTTAACATTTATACAGTTGATAGGGGTAATTAATTACAAATATTTACAACAAATTTCAGGCATTTACATCGATGAATATATATGTTACCGGAAAAGATGACATTCAGTCAGTGTTGACAATGACTAGTCAATAACGATAATGCCTGATTTAGTAAGGAATTAACGTCAATAACTAGGCATCGATGACAATTCCTAATAAAAGAAGGCATTTATGATAACCAGAGCTAGGTTTCTGGCTCTGACTATGTCAAGGTTTCCCATGAACAATTTTTACATCACCCCACATAGCAAGAAGTTCGTTTATAGTATTATTGACAAACTCTTCCATTGTCTAAGTGCAGTATGGCTGGTGCTCCAAATGTTGTATAAATATCTGGTAAATTATGTGCATTGAAGCAATGAAGCACCGTGTAATAACATTGTTTTTTTTTCAACAATCTGTTTAAAAATGGTTTTAAATGAAATGCGCATAAAATTTGACAACGCAATTCTATTAAATACAATCTAAACGTAACGACAACAACTTTTTTTTGATTAATAATGAATATTGTGAACGAATCGAAGAAAAAAAACAATGTTATTACACGTTGTTTCACTACTTCAATGCACAAACAGTTATTTATTAATAATACAAATTATATAGCCCTCGATTACTTACCTACCTATTATTTAAGTATGTTATGAATACCTAAAAGTTTTGCTTAAAAAAACACAATATAATATGATATGCTTTCTGTCGTATTGAGTTCAGAAAGTGAAGAAATCAATAAGTCAGAACTGCAAAGTAGTGAAATACAATTGTATTTGAGTTGTAAATATAAGAGTATTTTAGCTCACGGGTATTTTTATTACACGGACCTTAACCCCGTCTTGTGTAAAAACACGGGTA
>NC_042493.1:116161192-116168233 GCF_005508785.2 Acyrthosiphon pisum
TTTTTCTAATTTTGCAAGTTGTCTTACAAAATAATCACGTGATTTATTATTTAATGTACTATGATTAGTCTCTAAATGACGTTTTAATTTATTGGGTACCATACTATCAGCAGCTAATACTTTCAAACAAATAATACACTTAGGACGTTCTTAGTTATCTATTGTAATGCAAGTAAACCCAAAATCTAAGTAATTATTATCATATTTTCTAAACTTACGTTTATTTTCTTCTTTACAGTTGTCCTCGTTTTGTTTACGTTTCGATTCAATATTAAGAAATTTTTCCATATTAATGATTGAAAAAAATAGCACGAAATAAAATAAAGTATTACGAATAAAGTTAGAAAAATGTACGCTCATATATTACACACTAGGTCACTACGAGAATACGACAGTTATAATACTGAATAACTGTAATTATTTTGTAATAAACGTGTGTCGTGTATGGATAAGATAAAATAATCGTTTCTACAAAATTTTTATCGGACATAAAATTGATCTAAAAATAACAATATGTATAAAATTCCAACCGCGCGCCGCGCCGCCCTTGTTAAGTGCTCGCGCCTCCTTTGGGTGGCGCGCCACACAGTTTGGGAACCGCTGATATATAGGTAATGTAATATAATATTCATAGTAGCTGTAATAATATTATATTATATTAAATAATTATTATGATTATTGTGTCATTTATGTGTATATTTTTGTCATGCTTTAGTGTCTGAAGGCTTATTTGAGTATTTAAATACATTTTTATTTTGTTACTGAATTATGTAATATTTCATACAACTTTACAATATGCTTTTAGGTATCTATCAATGTCATAAATTTATCTATACAAATGATTTGCGACCACTGATTGAGTGTCTACCTTGCACAAAGAAAAAGAATAAGTTCTTGAAATTATGTATTTGTTAAATTTTTTGTAAGTATATAGGTAATCTTAATATGATAGTACTGCAGATATTACTTTTACTGAAACCAAGTTATCATTAGATTTAGATAAAAGTTGGAAAAATGTTTATGAAAAAAATATTAGTGAACCGAAGTCACAGTTATGATTAGAAAATAAAGATACCCATACTTTCCAGATACGTGGACAGACTGGTCCAACAACAAAATATCTTTTAATATACTCAGATCAAATACTAAGGAACCAAAGAATATAAATTTAAATCAGAAAAAGTAAATCAAAATATTAACTCGGATGCTAGTTTAAAAATAATAAGTAAAACTTTAAAAGGAGAACATAATATATATTGTCCACAATATTATAAAATAAAATAAAAACCAATATCAACATGTATTTTCAATTTAAAATTATCGATAATACAAATAAATTAACTTTTAAAAAAAATGGCAATGCCTCGACAATTTGTCCCAAATATACAATTGAAAACTTAAATATGACTTTTGACGAAATAGAACGAATATTTAAGGGAAAATGTACTCCACCAGCTAGGAATAATTGAATGTTAAGAAACAAATTACGAAATTCAAAATCAAAATCAACAGAAACAATACTGGAATTCTTAGCAGATTTATTATATTTAATTAGTCAAACTAATTGTGCCATTCCTGAGACAGAGAAAATTGATTTAATATTAGAAGCCCTAACATCAGAATACTATTATGGCACATTAGACAACTTGGAAACTAATTTAGAGAAAATAGAAAATTTAAAATTGATGAAAACTGATTCACAAAATATAAATTCTGTAGATATTGACACTTTAAAGAAAGAAAATGAAATTTTAAAATCCAAAATAAATAGTCTCAACAATGGTTATCGAACTTTTAACTAGAAAATGATATTTAATAATAATATGCATGTGAATAATTTTCTCAAGTCACGGGTATTGAACTAGCGAATTCAGTATACTCTTTTCCAATTTTGTTAATGTCCAAAAAATCAAACTACAAAGTTCAAAAGAAAAAAAATCAGAAATACAGATTACAGAGTGGTATTAGATTATATAAAAATAAAATAATCTTTTCCATTTAAAATATTTTTCAACTGTCTGACAGGAAATAAATTATTTTGATATCATATAAGCAAATATCAGAGATCTATGAATAAAATTATGAAAAACTTAAATCATAGAATTAGTGTAAATTATATTGATGATTGCACAGTTTTGGAAAAACTATTGATTATCCATTACCACTTATATTCTTTAGAATCAATTCTGCAAAGGTTTAAAAGTTATTATTTAAAATTAAAATTGCCAAAATGTAGATTTGTTGTCATTCTAAATGTTGAATGAAAAACAATTTATATTAAAGGTATCCGTCCTACACACGAAGGGCTTACAGAAATTACACAGTTAAGTTCTCCGACTAACATAATTCAATCAAGTGCGTAGCTTTTGCGATTGTCAAATTATTTTCTACGGGTGCTGCATACCAAATTTTAGTAAAATCACTTATTCCCTTAAAATGAGTCAACACTTAACAAAATGTAATTTCTAAACAAAAAAAGCAGGTGAGAGGGTGTCGCTATGCCGTACAGTAGGTTACAAGTTGATCACTGTGATGGATGGAGTTAAATTTGAATTCAATGGTATAAAATCATTTTACCTATATGAAAAACGATTTTTAGCTAAAACGGTTTGTCAGCCTATAATATTACTTTTGTCCGTATGCATAATAAATTTATGTTCAACATGTCTTATGTGACACATACATTGACTATAATATATGCATACGGGCATAAGTATAGTTGAGGATATAATTGTGATTATAAAGTCATTTACAACAGTAGGTTAGGTTAGGGTTAGGTAAAAAATTCATTTTTGCCCAAAAAAAATACGTTTGAAAATATTATACTTTAAAAGTTTCATATGCCCATGAATAATATTTTTAAATTACAACGAAATAACTAAAATTTCTATTTTTGGTTTTTATAATATAAAAAGTAGTAGGTAGCTATACTAATATTATAATATTTAATTCATCTTAGCTTTACCGCTTGAGATTTTTTTATACGTAGATGTGACTAAAATTAGGTATAGCACTTTTAGTTTTTAAACGTTTGTGTTTATCCGAGAGACCATACATTCAGGGTGATTCGTTTAAAATTGAACACTTATTATTTAAAAAAGTGTAATTGTTTTTGAAAATATTTTATTAGGTACATAGTTTCTAGTCGTTTACAGAACCACTTTGTCATTAAAAAATTATATTCTTTAATATTTTTTGCCTTCTTATTTTTTTAATTTTTAATTTTTTTTTATGACAACTTCGAGTTTTAATTTCATATTCCAATGCAGAATATTTTTCTGAGTATTTCGATACATAAAAATCGAATTCAGTGCGAGTAGTTTATGCGTTATAAGTATTTAAAGTTTAGTTGAGTGGAGTGGAGTGGTATACGGATTTACCACGCGAAATGTATGTCCACTACTCCACAAATCTAAACTTCAAATATTTATATCTCATAAACTAATAGCCTTAAAGTCGATTTCCCATGAATAATTTATAAAAATAAATAAATATAAATGTTAATTGGCAATTGTTCATATTATACTTTTTGAATAAATTGTTTCATTAGATTATAATATTTCTGTAGATATGTGTGAAATAATGAAAACTGCTTGCTTACATTTTCCAGTCACCGACAAAAGGGCCACTTAAAAGTTTGTAGTGAAAATGTCTATAATATTTGAAGATTTAAAAAAAGAATAAAAAAATTATATATAATATAATATTATTACTACAAAAATTATCAAAATTAATTTAAAAAAAAAAAGTTATAATAATGGCAACAATAATATTTGATGATTTAATATATTATGTTATGTATGCGTATACCTATATAATATTATATTAACATAACGGACAATGGAATATGTATTATGACGTATAAAACAATCATTTTAATCAATAATTAAAATCATTGTCAGTCCTAAGCCCGTAAGTGGGAACGGAAATGAGTGTTTTATAAACGTTTAACCTGTTCAAATGCATAATATTTTTGTTGCAATACCTTTTTTGAGCCCAAGTGCAGTTTGACTAAAATAAGAGCAAATCGACCTTACCCGATATTTATATATATGAAAACAGACTTACGCTTAAACGTCGACTCTTCCGGTGAAACCTGTGAGACTTGCAGTACCTACGCCTTATATTAGCCGTCACCAAAGAAACAACTAGCAGGGTGTCTTCATCCGTCTCGATCCGAACTGAAACTTGAAGGTAGGTATATTTTATGAAAATAACCTGAACGTAACGAAATGTACGAGTTTGTGTTATAAGTTATAACTTACGCATTATAATAGTATATATTATACAGTTTAACGAACGGCGTTCGTCTGTTTTTGCCTAATTTTCTTATTTTTTCTCACTGAAATTATAAAAATCGTTAATGGTCTCCGATGAATGTTAACGATTGGCGATTGCCATAGATACAATAGGTGTATTGATACATCGATTTATTATATTTTATAACGTTGCATAGATAAAAAATATATTACCTGATCTAACCTGTCAATAATATCACTATATATAATTATGTATAGTATAATTAAATATAAAATGATGAAATGTGAAAATTTTAAGAAAATTTCCTATATAAAACCCTCAGAAACAATCGCGCGTTTGCGGCGTTCTCACAAACCCAAAACATTCAACTTTGTTTAATTGAGCTTAAAATTATTTAAGTGGTATCTGCTATGTAACTACTTACAAAATATCACATAAAATAACATTTACTATATTCTCTATTTTACTATAGGTACCTAAACCAACCTTTCTACTTATATGGGTATATCGCCTAATCATTGATTTAAAATTTAAAAAAAATTATTCTCCTACAATAATATTTTATATTATAATATATATTATTATCTATCTCAGTGGTCTCAGTAGGTTTAGTGGTATAATAATTTAAGGTATTTTCCATAGTATCACAATCGTTTTGTACACCTAAAACAACGGCATTTTTTTTAAATTACACTGCGTTTGCAGGCGGGTACCTGGGGCTGGCCTGCCAATAAATATATTATTTATTTTAGGTCTATCGCGTCAAAAGAGTAGAAGTTATAAACTTATGTAAATACATTTTATTCTTCCGGTGGAACAAAACGTACCCTTTATGAGCGTATGATATTATTGACTCAAATAGTCGTGTATTGGTACGGAAATGAGGGTATACGTATACGACGTCAGTAGATTTTCGATTTTCGGCGTTTACCCAATGTAAAATCTCATTTTACGGGTATACGCTCCTAATATGAGTATATGACCCGAAGACCAAATAAAAGTTGAAACTTATATTTTATCAAATATTAGTTCATAGGAAAACATTTTTATGGTGTTTTAATGAATTATTTATATCTATTGAAGTATTGAATACAACAATATGCATTTTGTTTGTATTTTAACTTTTAAGTTCAATTTAGTGAACGCGGCAAACGTTTCTTCCTGTGTTGTATGTTGGCAACTGGTAACCACTGACTCTATTAAGTGTTTATCAGGCATGGGCCAATTGAATGGCTTATTATTTTTGGTTTATTTATTATTCATATATTTATTTATAAATTATTGTTATTGCAATAATGGGTATTTTCCATAAAATGTATATATTAAGCAATTTAAACTTTCGAGAAACTATAAGTGTGTAAAATATATAACACTGACAAAAGTTTTAATACTTGCGTGATTTGATTTAAAAAATTTAAAGTTGTTTAAACTTTAAATGCATAAACAAGTTGACTTTGCATCGGTTGGAGCACTTTTTCAATTTTTCGTATACACTTGACGATAATAAACTTTAAAATGTAATAAATTTGTCAATTTTCAATATTAAATACATTTAAAAAATTAAAAATATTAAATAATGTATGCTCCGACCGACGCAAATTAGACTTGTCGAACAATTCAAATATTTTTACATTTTTATAATCGTACAACTATAAGAACACACTTTTAAATTTTTCATCAATAAATTTTTCATTATTTTTAAGTAGAGAGAATTATTTTTGTCTTTTTAGTGCAATTTTTAAAATATTTTTTTAAATGTTTTTATGGAAAAGTGTGTTTTTAAAATTTTTTTTTTATTTTTTATTTTCTAGTTTTTAGTTGAAAGTAAATATTTTTATTAAACGTTTAAGAAATATGTTTGTGAAACAAAAAGAATCAAACTACTGGTGATTATGATTTATTTATAAATATATAAGTTTATGTGGTCGTGAAATGACATGACATTTATTTTGTTGAACCAATTGAAATTTGTTTATATTAACAATTTCATTATGAGACCATTATGACGTGTATTATATATTTTGTTATTTGACAGTACTTATAATTTATTGTCCGTCATTTACAATTCTCTGTACTTAAATAAATCGGCGGGAATTCAAGTTAAAGACCTCGGGCTAAGGGGAACGCCTCTTTAAGTTGAAGACTACAGTTTTCCGCTTTAGGGAACGGGGGCACCCCCTCCCCCCATTTTGGAAATTTTTTTTTTGCTTGATTTAGGTCCGGGAGACCACTACGACGTACCCCGTCAAGGGGAAACTCTGGGTTTTGAGTTTTTGATAGGATTTAATGGGATTTTCTTAAATGTTGCTTTTTATTGATAAGGAGTTTGATAAGAAATTTAATTTATTTATTATTCATTTTGGCAGCGGACAGATTGATCTAATCAACCACATCGGTAGAACATGAAGTTACGAACAGTCTGTTGCTCTTATTTTCACTGCTAACTGTAGTGTTTAAAGAATATCGGTATCCGGTGTTTTCGGTATATCAGAATACCGGTATAATGTTATTCGGTAATAATTACCGTTGTTACCATAGATATTATAATAATGGATAGGACACGCCTATACTTGCTTCGTAGGAGGTTGCGGTTTTTTTTGGGGAAGAGAGAAAGTTCAATATCTGCGAGAGATATTACGGCGACGTCGTGGGGACAATCCTTTTTTTTTTTTTTGGTCCATGTCCCAAAATGACAACGGATTATTGTATTGTCATCCAAGACCAAGGTCTATACCAATTTTCAGAATTTTTCATCTTCAAAAAGTGCCTCAATCGAGCGTG
>NC_042493.1:116169953-116177988 GCF_005508785.2 Acyrthosiphon pisum
ATATAAGTATATTATATATTTATTATATATCATACACGAGTTCCCCCGCGCAGCATTAAAGTAGTGTTACGCGCGTGTGTATAAACGTAAAATCGCAAACTTTGGATAGCTATAACTTCCAAAATAATGGTTTCCGCAAAAAAATTTGAACAGTTTCGAAATCAGCGTTATAAGACATGTCTTTTAAAATTTAAATTCGTAAGGAGCGTGGTAAAGTGCATTTTAGCATAAAAAAAATTACAACAATTAGTAGTTATCATTGATTGACAAATCAATTGAATGACGTCAAATGGCCGTATCATAGTCATGCAATGCAAAAAATCCAAGTATAGGTACTCAAGCAAATTCTTACCAAAAAAAATGTTATCCATATAATATACACCGGCGCCTGGCCGCCCCCCTAAATGTGTCAAAAATTGGCCGCCCGGGGCAACAGTACCCTGTAGCTCCCCCCTAAATACGGCCCTGGATAACAGGGATTTTATTTGAAATGTGGAGTGAAGGGGCAAAACATTTGCCGCCGCCGGTTAGGTTACGATGGCGCACCGACACCTTGGCGGTGCGGTGTTTCGGTGTAGGCGTGCCGGCCAACCGCCGCACAGCGATCGGGCGCGTCCTCCGACGCGGTCTGGTTCACGGTATAGACCGCGCGCGCCCGGGGCGGCGGCGGCAACGGCACGACGACTCACGCACACATACACATCAACAACAATCGCGCCGGCAGTGGCGGCGACGGCGGTGATCTCTCGCGCCGTTTCGCGCCGCCCCCGCGCGCACGCCGGCCAGAAGATCCGTCGGATGCTCCGCCGCGTGCGCGTGCGCTCGCGCTCGACGTTCGTGCGCGCTAGACCGCCGTTGTTTGGCGGGTGTTGAGGAGACGGCGCGCGCGGCCCATCGACGTTTCGGGGCACCGCGCGTGTACTACAACAGTACGCGACCGTAAAGGCGGGTTCCCACGGCGCGTGGCTCGGCGAGCCACGAGTAAAATTCGCTGGCTTGGTAAACTACACGCGCCGTGGGAACGCTCTTGCGCGTCTAGGCGCGGTATAGCTCGGCCATGCTCGCGTCTATCCGAAAATTGTCGGTCCGATGTGTCCGCGCCAAAGTAAACGAGCCGCGCATTTAGACAGCGTTCCCACAGGCGTGCGGTTCGGCGAGCCATTGATAGTTGTTTCTATACGGTTTTTGGTGTTTTATTTTGCAATTTGGTGTTTTTTATTTTTTAATCATTATTAATATTAATTATTATCATGGAATGGTCAAATGATGAGGTAATAGAGTTTTTGCAACTATATGAAGGATATCCACAAATTTGGAACCCACGCCATCCGGGTCATAAAAATAGGAACATAGTTCACGATGCGTGGAAAGAAATAGAAAACAAATTAAGGTTAGATTAATTTTGATTTTTTTATAATATTTTTAAATATTGATTTTTTGTATTTTTGTAATTTTAGTGTCAAAACTGATATTACAGAAATAAAAAAAAAAAAAGATTCTCTAATGGCTACTTATAGAAAACTGCTAAACAAAGTCAAAGCAAGCAAGGGTACTGGGAGTGGTACCAAACTTACAGACTTCGAATCCGCCGCCGCCGCCGCCGCCTGAAACAATTTTAGTAATAATAATAATTTATTTAACGGAAATAATTTCCAATTACAAGTGAAACATACAATTTTAAAATAATATAATAATACAATATAGTAGCAATAAATGGGTAATACAAATAATAAAATGTATAATAATTGAGGTAAAGATAATAATAATGTAGGTATAGAATATAATTATTAAAAAAGAGTATACATAAAAAAAAATGTATTAAATAATTTTTAAAACATACATCTTAAATGACGATAAGGAATTATTAAAAAAATCAAGATTTCTTATTGAATTTCCAGCAGACATTAATATATTTGAATATTTGATAGTGAATTAAACATGTAATTTGCTCTGGTAAATTTGATACAAAAAAAGATACAATCGTATTTCGACTGTTTCTTGGATTTATTCTAATGTTTATATATCTTGCAATGATTCGGGACAATCAGTCAAATTATTAAGTATTTTATATAAACATTTTTATTTTAGCTGCATAAATCGTTTCTCTAATATTAGCATATTAAAGAAATGCATTGTAATGTCGTAGTTTAGAATGAGGAGCTCTATAAATATGACATTGAAAACATGAAAATCTTTTGAAGTTATTTTATATCTTAGTCCGAGGTTTTGTTCTATAGTAGGTATTAACGCAAATGCAGGAAATTGAATATTCAAATGATAACAGCGGTAACGATTTGTTTTTCGCGGGTAACCATTTATTTATTACTATAAGTGCGTTAACAAATTTATAATGATATTGTATTGATAACAGAATAATTTAATAAAAATAGTTTTATTGAACCCAATCTTTAAAAAACAAACATTTCCAATAAAAAAAATTAAAAATTAAGAAATACTAACTAATATTATATAACAATAGAACTAAATACAATTTGTATTCATTATTGTACACTAAATAAGTGGTGTCTGAAGTTACACAAAAAACTTTGGATTTTATAATTGATAATAATGCTACTCCCTGAATTTTGTTTTTAACTAATTTGTGTTTTATAAATAATTTTTTTACTCATTTATAGTGTACAAAAGTACAAATTCGCTGGAAAATACCATGCTTTAATAACATAATATTAACACACAAGTATTTGTGACTTTTGTCTATTATCAGTTTTGAATTATTATAAAAATTGAACTTTTCAATATAAATCGTTTACCTCGATAGTACCAATTTGGAGGTAAATATATCGAACAAAGTAGTTTTTTCGTTCGAAATTTTTTGTAACAATGTTCTCGATAATTTATCAAGAAGATGGAATATAAAAAGTATTTGGTCAGAATTTGCTACCATTTTACGGTAACTAAGATATTGTTTTTATTCAATAGTGTTTATGGATTATACACATAGAAAATTTGCACAACTGGTGATTAGTCCATTTTTTTTTTATTTTTAAATAGTATCAAAGCTGGTAAAATTGTTTACAGATTATTACTACAGTTCTTGCATACATTTTTTATTTAGATTACTGTGACAAAATGTTGTCCCTATGGTTGTCCTTTTGCTATGCGTCTTATAGACACTCTTCGTAAATATGTCAAATTTGAAGGGGAATTGGGACTTGGTACTTTCCTTAGTCATATTAAAAAAAAAACTCATGGGCATTGATTAAGTGTATTTTTGTTTTTATAGAAGTACCTATCAAGTAGTCTATGTATTATACCTACGTCAAAACATGTTTTTATAGATTTATTTTCCCTATTAAATATTAACAAATAAACAAGTGAATAATAGTTTTATCAAAAGTCAAGACAATTATATTTCATTAACAAATAATTGTGTGCATAAAAAAACACAGCTATTGACTAACTTATATTATTATTTCAATTTGCAATAGTAGGTACGTGTGTGAGATAAAACCTTACAAAGATTATTGAGCGTTAAAAAAAACAATTGACCGATAAAAATTATTTTAATTTTCATAGGTGGAACTTAAATTATTTATACATGACAAATTTACAATATAATATTATTATTATATTATAATTTTATATTATATTATTATATTTTAATATTATTATATTGTATTTATAATTTACTCACTTTTCAATACGTTTCGTGTAAAATGATTTAAGCCTTTAATAGAATTTATTTAAATCTCTACCAATAATCTTGCAAATATAACAATTTTAAATTAACAAAAACCATCTATATTTTCTAAAATACTACAACATCATATTTTACAATATAAAAATCGTATGATTTTTCCACTTTGATAACTATAATGCTAATCCAATTATAGGCAATAGAGAGCACACTATATAGGTACTCATTGAAATTGTGAGCAATATTTTTCATTTGTTTTAAAATATTGTTTGATGTATCTACCATGAACTACGATATTTAGTGCTATTGTGCACAAGTCAATAAATTGTATAGATCCATAATCTTATTGTAACGAAATTAACGTGTCCATGGGAATATCTCGTAAATTTTTCAATTATAATAAATCTAATTTCGTTATAAAGATAATTTTCCTATAAAACTGACTTGTACATATTATATAGCAGTTCAATATGTTGAACAATATTATATAACAGATGAAAAATATTACATAAAATATCAACGAGTTCTTAGTGCACTTTATTATACCTTTTGGATTACCTATATCATTATAGTTATCACTCGTAAGGCTGAACATTTTTAGTTTTTTCATATTTATCTAGAAAGGTCGCTGAACAATGTCATTGATGTATATAAATATGTTTCATAGCACCAAAAGGTTACCTAACATTTAAATTTTATTTTGCGTATTTTTACAAATTTACAAATTATAATTTTGTTATATAGATCATGTTACTATAAAACTGACTTGTGGTGTTGACAGTTGTGCGTATAGCAGTGTATATGTTGAATAATATTATAAAACGGATGAAAAATATTACATAATATAGTATCAACGAGTACTTAGTGTGTTTTTAATGATAATCTCCAGCAACAACTACACATTAGGAGCCCTGGGAGCGGCCCATTATTCAGACGTGATTTAGCCACCGTACGTACACACTCATGTACTTCTTCGTTCTTGATTATCACATTTTTGTTTTACGACTTAGATTATTTTCTTTGGCAATGTATCACAGGACTTAGAGAATATTCCAGCAATCGCTTATTTTCTAAGACACTGGTTTTTCTTCGTTAATTCGAATAATCTAATAGTATTTTCAATTTAACTTGTCTTATAATTTTTACAATTTTAATAAATAACACATCAACCCACAATTTGTTGATCATTTGACGTTTCTACCATCATCCCATCCTGTCACCATCTCCTGTAAGTCGGGTGCACGCAACAGTTGAAATGTCTTTTAATATGCACAATGACAAATTATAATTTATAGGTATCATGACAGTTGTACTAGTTTTGCGCAGTAGATACGTATCGTATCTTCTTCACCTCCGGCATATATCGTAGTTCTCCACTTCTCATTGGTTGATTTTGTTCTATGTTATATTTATATAATTGACAGTCAAGTCCTCGTCCTAATCCCCCTCAAATTTGACATGTTTACGAAGACCTTGCATCATCAAGAACGACTGACATAAAATCTTTATAAAGCTTTGACTTACTCCTTCTACATTTAATAATGGCAAACCAAATATCCAGCCCGGCGGAATCAATATGTAAAAAAGTTTGACGGAGTTGATACGCAGCGCAATCGATAGATATTGTACAGGTAAAAAGGTAATTTCGGCGCAATGGATATACGCCCAAGCTATGATGATATACATTTTTAACATAGTTATTATTTTTAGGCAATTATATAATATGCAAATATTATATGATTAATGGAAAAAATAATGATACTACATATATTGATTTTTTTTTTTTGTTAGATTTTAGTCAATAACTATGATACCTTTCCATTTATTTTAAATAGTACAAAATTATGACAATAACAAAACAAATACAAATATTATAATATAATATAACAAAACCAGCGATTAATAAAGTTCCACGATATAGGTACTTATATATATTAATTTAAAATGTGTACTTTTATACAAAAATTATAGGCGTCTAAAATGTTAACAATAATTATTTTAATCAATACAAACTTTCTTTTTTGTATTACTGAATTTAATATAAATTAATTTTGATGCAATGAATAGCAATCACATTTTAAATTAAGTAGGTATATAATTTACTTAAATATTTGTATTAGTGATAAAAAGTATTTATTTTGATAAATAGTGTTGTTGACAACTTGCGTTGCTTAATATTATCCTTTTTTGAAATGTTTTCGACCAACTTTCCTAGATGCAAGGTTAAAGTAGGGTCCCCTGAACCTGTGCCATTCAGCCCCTACCTCTGACGGTGGTTAAATAATAAATATTGCCCCATTTTACAAATTAGGATTAACATTTTCAGGGTTAAAACTTAAAAGGGGGATGAGATGGATGATACACACACAATCACTGTTTAGACATTAGACATTATATCTATACAAATGATATTAGTCCCCTGGAATTTTTTCCCACTTTGAGCCCTGCGACTAGATTCCTGGAAAATTTATCTATTGGTTCAGAACAGTTTGAAAAGTGATAATTATAAAATAATGACAAGTAAGTAAATGAAGAATAATTTGAATAGGTATTCCATATTTTTTTATATTTTATATAAGAAGTATAATTATGAAAAGTATCATCATAATGACGTCATGTATATTTTTAGTTCATTATTATAATTATTTAGTTTTAATATAAAAAGTACGATTCTTCTGCTAATATAATACCTTGTTATATACCCACAACCAGTATGGTGGTATACCTATTAATCTTTTTGTCTTCGAGATATCTCGATGCGATAGTAATCACCTAAATAATAAGAGGTGCACTTGTAATTTAAGCGACAAAGGTGCGCGTAATAGATGTACTGAAGTAATGTTTGGAGTCCTCGGCGTGATAACTACTATAATAAATTATAATTATAACTCAACTACCCAAGATCTAGTCATTAACGAGTTATTAAGTCAAAGAAAAATCTATTTTAACTTTCTTAGTTCTTAGAAACATACTCGTGGTTTTTATTTACTTAGGTAGGTACTACTTTTTTACGAGTATAAATAACAAGTCAGTTTTAAATTGAGTCTCCCGTTTTAAATTAAATAGTTAGGATAGTTATCATAATGTTATTTTTATTTCTTTTAAGCATAATAACATTTTTAGTGAAATACAAAGTACCTCATAAGTTGTTCCTACAGAAATTATTACAAAATATTAAAAAATACGTAATTAATTTTTTTGTTTAAATTTCAAATTTTTACGAAATTCATAAAGTTTACAAAAATGTGCAAGATATTATAATTTTAACCACCTTAGACTTGAAAATTTGATTTAATATTTTGTATAAGTTTATTTAATGGAAGTTAAAAAATATTAATACTATTAAGTCAAAAAATAACAATTTTTGTTCTTCGGTCAAAAAGCTTAAATTCAATTTCAGGTCACTCATATAAATTGTTTTCAAAGCAGATACAAAAAAACCGAAATAACTATCCACAATATTTTCACATGGTATAAATTAATTTTACATAGCGTATACTTATAATATATAAAAAGAGAAACCAATTGAATTATTCAACGAAAATATATATTTGTGCTAAAATAATACAATTTACAGTAGGTACCTATAATTATTTCAAGTATTTTTACATTTACAGAAATATTTATCAAAAGTGTAACTTATACATAATAATATACCTCTGACATAAATAATTTAATAATGTGTAAGTGATACAAATTATTATTTGAACATTTCATTTTACTTCGAAATTTTGTACAATTATTTTAAACATTTTATACATTTCATACATTTTATACATGTATGTATTTTATACACCTTCGACAGAGCATAGAAATAATTGTTGTAGATTGTACATAATATACGATATATTAACTATACATATGACGCAGCATCTACAATGGCACAACAGCAATTGCTCGGAACTACGCGCAGCACAATAATCGCCTGAAGAATTTTTTAGTACGTTTCCAAAATGATCGCTTCTTATAGGTTTGACCATGTTCATGGTTACCACCCGGTCCATTATTGCAGCCATTATTGTATGCTGCAGTTTCGCACAGATAAAAAAATGTAATACAAGATTCCTCACAATATTGTCTACCTTATAGACAAAAAAAAATGTCGAAAGACGTAAGACGTTCGTAAGACGAAGACAACACATGCGGGTGTGACTCCTCTTAAGGGGCCTCGCTGTAGTATTGATTTAAGGAGAATCATTTATGCAATTTATTATCTTATCATCACCATCCGAGATCTATGCGTTAGTCGTAAATGATTATTAGTGTGTGTAGCGTCCATGCATGTCAATCAGTGACGGATTCAGACATTTTATATTAGAGTGCACATATTAATTCTGACCACCCACCTACATTTTAACACTATACCACTACCACCAA
>NC_042493.1:116179307-116180404 GCF_005508785.2 Acyrthosiphon pisum
AAAGCTGTCTCTGGGAAAAACAAAAGAAAAATTAAGGAAAAACGGGAATTTTTACGCAAAATCGATTTTTCACAAAATTGAATTTAGTTTTTGGTGTAACTTTAGAAAAAATGACCATGGATACATGAAATTTTGACTGAATGTTTATATTTCCATTTTCTATACACGATAAAATTTTCAAAATATTTTGACTTATTTTGAGCTCTTTACGGACATTGTCAGTTTTCATTTTTTTTTAGTTTTTTTTCTAAAAATATCAATAAAATTTTATTTGTTTATCAAAAAAGCTTGAAAATTTAATAGAAGGCTCCAAGTATATTGTTTCAAAGGCGGATGAAAAATACTAAAAATCCTTAGTCACAGTTTTTTTTTATAAGCATTTAAAGTTCAAAAATTGACAAAATATGGAAAAATCACGAAAATTAGCAAATTATTTTGGGTTAAGAATTCGTAAAAATTTTTCTTTTTAAATCTAAGATATGAAAATGTAATACAAGATTCCTTATAAGATTATCTACCTTTATCAAACAAAAAATATCTATAAGAAAGTCAAATTAAATTTTTATGATCGTTTGAAATTCAAATTTTTACAACACTGGATATTCACTCGATTTCTCATGTAGCGATTTCCTTATTTTGTTGTAATTCAAAAACGAATAACTGCAGATACATGAAAATTTTACTGAATGTTTATATTAGCATTTCCTATACACCATACAATTTTGAAAATATTTTGACTCTTTTTGAGCTGTTTACGGACATTTTCAGTTTTCAATTTTTTTAGTTTTTTTTTCTATAAATATCAATTAAGTTTTATCTGTTGGGCCAAAAAGTGTATAAATTTAATACAAAGCTCCTGATATATTGTTACAATATCAGTTGAAAAATATTAAAAATACATAGGCACAATTTTTTTTTACAAGCATTTAAAGATCAAATTTTAATTTGAAAAATTATTTTGTAGTTAAAAATTTATAAAATGTTCAATTTTTGTATCTAAGAATTGAAAATTTAAAACAAGATTCCACGTAAGTAATTAATTCTGTTACCAAAAAATCTAAAAAATACATTTACGCAGTTTATTTTTATAGTCATTT
>NC_042493.1:116180454-116181371 GCF_005508785.2 Acyrthosiphon pisum
TATACGTTGTTAAAAAAGATGTGAAAAATATTGGAAATCCATAGTCATGATTTTATAAATATTTAAAGTTTAGATTTTTACAAAATCTAGTATTAAAAATGTTTAACATTTTCAACTTTTACAGCTAATGATTGACAATCTGAAACAACGATTCACATAAATAGTCCATAATGTAACCAAACAATATAAAACATGTATAAACACTTAATAGTATTAAACATAGTTATATTTTATAGTCATAAGTTTTAATTTAGATGAAATTAGATATAAAACCAAGAATAAGGATTTTTGTAATTGTGTTATAATTTAAAAATACTATTCGTGAGTAGAAACTTCTAGAGTATATTATTTTATTTTATACACACAATGAAATTTTTTATATTCACACAATTTTTTTGAATACCAATATTTTTTTGTAGTTAATTAATTTAAAACGTTATAACTTTTTTCATAACATTTTTTTCGAGAATTTTCTGATATGAGTTAATTTTTTAAAATATTTACTATTCATATGACCATGATGTTATTTCTCATTCTAAAATCCTATTATTAGCCGATGATGCAAACATTTTCAAAAAAATTAGTTGCTTAAATGACGCTGTAGAATTACAGTTAGATTTAAAAAATATGTACAAATGGTGCCAACAAAATGCTATGCAATTAAATTTAAAAAAAGTGGGTAAGTGGATGTCGCTCTGCTGTACAGTAGGTTACAAGTGGGTCACTGTATAATGGATAGTATTAAATTTGAATTCAATGATATAATATCACTGTATAAGAAAAACGATTCTGAGCGGAGACGGTTTGTCAGTCTGGGTATTAGACATACCTATTATAGGTATACTTATCTATAGTATTAAAAAAAAATTTATCTATATTCTATTATAGGGTATCAATAATAAATTCCAAATTAATTC
>NC_042493.1:116181421-116182235 GCF_005508785.2 Acyrthosiphon pisum
GTATGTTAGCTAATAGCACAGTAATATAGATCTGGAATAAAAACCTATCAACAATATTCTCACCTTTCAGTTTCATAATTCTCACCAATAAGGTATGGCTTCATCTGGGTTGGCAGAATTATCTTCAAGAAAGTCAACGTCTGAAAAATTGTCAATACATTGGCTCCACTACCTAGCTCCTCGTACGTGGTACGTCATATATCTCGGTTTTGATAACCATAATAAGTATAATCCATTGTATGAGTTAAAAACGATAAACTATTAAGTAACTTTTGGTTTTGGCAAACATTTGAAATTGGATACTTGAGTGATATACTTACATAGGTGTGTGTGAATTAGACATTATTGGGTATCTGAGGCTTTTCTGGGTGAGTATAAAATCATTAACTGTATAGACTTCCAATCCTTTATTCGTCAGTTAATTTTATTCTAACTCAATCTTTGATTGAAACATTGGATGTTTTACTGAAAAGAATACACTTATCCATGGTAAAATGTATGAACAGAACTCTGTACGACTGTTCTGTAGTCTGTATTTTTGTTCAAATTTCAAATAATCGCGATTCGCGAGTGATTCAAATTTAAAGTCGGCATACGATAAAATAATAAATATTATGTTGTTATTTATTTGATAACAATTATCAATCGTGGTACTTAGTGATAAGACAGAATCGCAGGCATTAAATTTTCGAAATTCCTTGAAATATGCAGTTCCACGATTTAAGACGTAAATCGGGCATTTTATTGTCTCCGTCTTAGCAATTAGTTTATGGTCAGCAGATCACATATTTCTAGTATCATTAGTTTAAAAATT
>NC_042493.1:116184463-116185562 GCF_005508785.2 Acyrthosiphon pisum
GAGTAGAGGAATATAATATAATATCGAATGACTAAATGAGTAGTGTATTTATTTTTATACTCGTACTGAATACTTATTACTGATCGACGATAGTTAGCGGTAGGCCTGTACTTGTTAGATTATCAATAACACAAACCGCGATTGGAAATAATAGCTTTAATCGTGACACCACGGACCACGGACTAAGAAAATATTATAAGCTCTGGAAATTCCCGTTGTAACAGATACGTAATAAGACGTACCGATATCGAGTATAGAAACATTGTGTTACCACCACTACGCGTCCACGCCGCCGGAAATCGGAATGCTGGATATCAGCGAAAGCCGAAAACGTCGAATTAATAAATTATCCAAAAATAAACGCGGTATTACTGAGAAACGTATACTGTCCACGCTACCTTCTATAATTATTAATTCGTAATACGTATAATATAATAATAATATATAAAACAGTTTATAATAATAATAGGAATATAACTGGCGACGATGGCGATAATATTCGTAATTTAATAATATTATAGGTATTTATATTTTATACGAATATGAAAACATACTCCATAATAATTAGAATTGAACTTAACTTAATTTGTTTAAATGTAAAATTAACTCAAGTTAATTTAAAGTCAATTCAAAAATTCCTTAAGTTAATAATCATAAAAAAAAATTAACTGATTAAGTTAAAAAGTTAAATTAACTTAACTTACTAACTTAACTTTAACTTATTAACTCGTTAATGCCCAGCCTTGAATATTTCTAAATTTTAAAATACATAATATGAATACGACAAACATTAAAAGTATAATAGTGTAATTTTTAATGATTTTAAGTATGGGTAAGTGGATGTCGCTCTGCTGTACAGTAGGTAGGTTAGAAGTGGGTCACTGTATAATGGACAGTATTAAATTTGAATTCAATGATATAATATCACTGTATAAGAAAAACGATTCTGAGCGGAGACGGTATATCAGTCTATGTATTAGACATATATATACTTATCTATGGTATTAAAAAAAAATTGACCTATAATAGGTACCTATAATAAATTCCAAATTAATCATATCATAATATCTATTAGGTACTTATAAGTTATAACGCGTTA
>NC_042493.1:116186023-116199632 GCF_005508785.2 Acyrthosiphon pisum
TCTACAGTCATTTGTTTTTTAATTACAACAAAATAAGAAAATCGTTACGTAAGAAATCGAGTCGTAAAAATATGAATTTCAAACGCTCATAAAAATTTAATTTGAGTTTCTTATAGACATTTTTTTTTTGATAAAGGTAGATTATCCTATAAGGAATCTTGTATTACATTTTAAAATCTTAGTTCTAAAAAGAAAAATTTTTACGAATTATTAACTCAAAATAATTTGCAAATTTTCGTGATTTTTACATATTGTGTCAATTTTTGAACTTTAAATGTTAATAAAAAAAAACTGTGACTAAGGATTTTTAATATATTTTAAATCTCATTGTAACAATATAGTAGGAGCCTTGTATTAAATTTTCAAGTATTTTTACTCAACAAATAAAGTTTTATTGACATTCATAGAAAAAAAACTAGTTAAATTGAAACTGAAATTGTCCGTAAACAGCTCAATACAAATCAAAATATTTTGAAAATGTTATCGTGTATAGAAAATGGAAATATAAACAACCATTGAAAATTTCATGTATCTACGGTCATTTGTTTTAAAGTTACACCAAAAACCAAAATAATTTTCTTGAAAACAGGTATTGCGTGAATTTTGTGAAAAATCGATTTTGCGTAAAAATTCCCGTTTTTCCTTAATTTTTCTTTTGTTTTTCACGGCGCTTTTGAAAATTACTGGGAATATTAAATGTTGACCTCCCCAATGCACCAATGATATTCACTTTCCAATCGAACAAGATACTGAAGTTGATAATCGAAGCATTATATCGACTACTTATCGTGTACACAGACACAAAAAAATAAAAAAAATTAAAAAAATTAAAAATAAAAAAAAAACACACATCATTGTAAAATCAATACATTCATCGTTCCACTCAGAATCTAAAATATTCTAATATTACTTTTTCTTTAAAAAGACAGCCTATACAATTTAATTATTCTTTGGGTAATATAAATTTATTAAGAGTCTCTACGGTACACGATCTTGGGGTAAAATTTGACTCCAAACTATCAGTCAAGGACCATATACTATTTATTAGGAATAAAGCGTCATCAAACCTTGGTTTTTTAAAACGAACCTGTCGAAGTTTTAGAAATGAATCTGCATTAAAAATATTATACTACTCGTTAATCCGTTTACACTTTTATTATGCCATCCTAATCTGGCGTCCATATTTAGTAACACAAATCCAAGATTTAAACAAAATTCAAAATAATTTTATCATATTTTTATGTTATAAATGTTTTGTTTATAGAGCACCCAATTATGACTATAATGTTACAATCAGTTTTTTTAATATACAGTCGCTAGAACAACGATTTATGCTAATTAAATTAAAGCTTTTATTTAAATTATTGAATAATATATGATTGATTGTCCAGAATTACTGCAAATATAAATTTTAAAATAAATCCAATAAACTATCGATCCTCAAATTTATTCTACACAAAACATTCAACTAAAAATTATATGCAAAATTCTCCATCCAATATTTTAATGTCCGCAAATATTTATTTTTTTTTTAATTCTTTAAATATGTTTTTGGCAAATGTTTTAAGAAATACATAACAAATTAGGTTCCTACTATAATAGTTCAATAGAAGCATAATAAATATCTCGTTTTTATTTCATCTTGTTTTTTATTTTATAAATTTAAATATTATAATGTATGATATTAATACGTATTTCTTCTATTATTATTATTATTATTTATATTATCATTATTGTTATATATAAATCACCGAACATGTACTTATATAATATAATATTATATAGGTACATATTATTATAGAAAAAAAAAACTGTAATTGGACTTTATTTCCGTAATAAAGAAAATATTATTATTATATTATATTATTATATAATTTTCACCATTTCTGACAAACGTTTAACTGGCATAATTTTTTTCAGGTCTTCTTGTTACACCTGATTGTATTTGCATAAACATAATATTACATAGCTTTATTTATATTTTTTAGTTGCTCATGAGTAGATAAAGATATTTACAATTAATCATACTTTTACAGATCCCATGATGCATTTACTAAATTAAAAAAAAATTGGCTTATGGAGGAACTTTCTATTCAATTTTCAAGTTTTTGGCTGAGCAAATATTTTTTATCATCGCTCTATTAAGAGAAAAACATAATAAAATTCGTAATTTTCTTAAAACTAAAAATAATCTCCAAAAGGAGTCAAAATATTTTGAAAATTGTGAGGTAGGTATTTAAAAATCTAAACATTTGGTGAAAATTTTATGTTATCTATTATTTTTATTATAGTTACGTCAAAAAACAAAATCAATTTCGTCGAATACTGGTTTTACGTAAAAATCTGTATTCCCCTAAGAAGACATTACACAAATATTTGTTGTCTTACAAGTGCAAAATATAGCAAATGTTACGCTCAGCAAATCACGTTTAGCTCCGTTAGTTTCAAAATTAGAGTGAATTGACCTCTTATAAAATGTAATGGTAATATTTTAGAGCATCAAAAAACCTTTATATTAAATTTTAATTTTTAGTGATTTATAAATATTTTAAGATGTAGGTACAAACAATTTCCAATTTTAAAATACTCATAGAATAATGACGAGTTAATGATAATTGATAAGTTAGTATAGTGAATAGTGATGAAAAATTAATTAGGAACATCGAGATAAATTATATTTGATAATACTTTAATTATTTTGACGGTTTTTTGTCGATTTAAAATATAATTGTGATAAAAGATGGTGCAAAATTGCCAGACTGAATGGTGGTCTTTTGTCGGGTGGCTTATTGTCTGATGGTTTTTTGTCGGGTGGCTTTATGTCGATTTTGGATGGCTTTGTGTCGGATGGCTTTTTGTCGAATGGTTTTCTTAGGTGTAACCCTTTTTGATAAGCCATAGCTGATAGTATTATGTAGAACAAATATCGTTCTATATATTATTTCTACGTGATACGGCCACGACCATAATATAGTGACCTAAAATGAAGCTGTCTACATGACGCAACGACTCTACACCCCGCGACTATTGGCTGGTTCGCCGAGACAGCCGAGTAATTTACCGAGCCGATCAATTTGAGGCGATTGTCGAACCGCGACAACCGGCGACCATAATGGCTGGGTTGCTCGTGTTTTTTCCGAGATACTTTTGACCACGACCGTTCACCGTTCTAGTGGTGGGCATCAAAACATCGATATTTACAAACGATCGATGTTATGTCATCAATATATCGATAGATCGAGAATGATGTTTATCTTCAATAATAATATTATATTGATTGAAATATCGATTTTCAGAATTCAATATCATCAATCAATAACATTGACAGTAAAGGCCATTAGTTAATAAAATTATATTTTATAATGTAAATATTGTATTGTACTTTCTTTTCTTGATATCCCATAAAATAGACAAACTAAAGTTATTCAAATTATTTTGAATAGCGGGAAATTATATAGATAGGTTTGATAATATTCTATGGTTGATGTTGTGAACACAGCGGGAGAACATGAAGTTATGCACCTTATCAAATTGATTCAGGCAGAACAAAGGATTTCAGGAGAGTGTCGTTTCTATAGTATTCTATGCCCAAACCAAGAACATAAAAATACATCACCGACTGAATACCGATGTTTAATCTCTCGTAACTCGTTCAGTGAAATTACGTCATTGATCAGGTGAACGATAGCGTTTTTTTGTTCTCGCTGCCGCACACCGCACACGGACTGTCTCGTAACTTCTTTCACCTGTGGGGCTTGCTCGTCTGTTAAACGTACTTCCAGAATGCGACATGTACTCAACGCCCATTGTGACGAATCGGATTAAGTCTTGATCTTAGACTTGGACCAATACAGATATCTGTAAATGTGTGCAACGTCATAACTATAAACTTGTCAACCAACAGGTATCTAATTCAATCAACAATTTTATAAAACCAAATCTATTGTAAGTCACGAGTGTTTGTTCTTATGTTTAGCCGTATTACAAAAATTTTACTTTGGGTGGGAATAGGCATTATTTGTTTTACGAATCGGTGTCCGTCTCCCAGAGTTATAGCTCGTTAGTCATATTAATTGAACTACACCAATTTTCTCGATAAAAATTCGTAAAATAATGTAGATTACCTAGTCTGAACAATACTAAAATACGTTTAAAAACATAATTTAAGTTGTAAAATACTCAATAATAAGTTTTCGTTTTAATTTTCATAATACATCATATAACTATTAGTCTAGTTTCTACTACCCTAGTACCTATACTCTGTTCAGCGAGAGAGCACGCCGATTATGAACATCCCTCCACGTTGCCATGCTATTGAAATCAAAGGTAGGGTGTTACGTGGGAGAACCAGTTTTCGTCGCTGTACGGCGCGGTCTCTTGCTGAACCGAGTATAGTCACTTATATATTGGAACACTACCTTATGTTACTGTTGAAACTAGATCACTAAAATTTAAAAATTATACTTAGTCACACAATTATCAATAAATTTAACGAATTAACTACTATAAATAATTCAATAACATTTAATTTGTTATTTATAAATTTCAATTATATTACTCATAGATTTAAAGGCAGATAATTGTCACATGCAATTTAGTATTACAGCAATAGGGCACTATGCATACAACTTGAATGCCAAATGTTTGACCCATGAGTAATTAGCATTAGTACCATTTGGTACTTAAATCTCTTGTATAATATATAATATATATATATTATATTAAACATTATTTTAATCATTAATTTTCCTTTTCAAGCAAAAATGTTACCATCTTGTTCAATATGTGACGATTATTTCACCGGACTTCATCCTGAATCAGTTCATACAACACGTTGTGGTCATGTTTTCCACTACGAATGTCTCATGACATGGATTCAAAGGTATTACTAAAGTTTAAATTCTGTGATTCTATAAAAAGTATATTATAATTGTAATTTTATCAGTATTCCAAATACCAATTTACTATGTTTGGTGTTTGTTTTTCAGCTTAAGGTATCATATGCATTGGCGCCCGTAGTGGGAGGGAGGCATTATCCCCCTGGCTTATTGGACATTTAATTTAAATAGAGTATAGTATGATAAATTACTGTATAACAAATAGAAAGTGTGTAATACAAAGAAAAATAGGTCACTATTATATAAAATCCTGTTAAACCAAATTAACAAAATATATTATGCTTAATGCATAGCAAACTTTCCCCCTCCCCATTAGTAAAATTTCTGTGGGCGCCTATAACCATATGATATTGATTTACAGCATATTATAACTAATAATTATAAGTAAATATACTTATAATAATATAAAGTAATGATTCGGAGTTGTACGTATAATATTCCTCCTTAAAACTGTATAACTATAGCTTTACTTCTATAATTTTCAGATCCCAAACATGTCCACACTGTCGGTCAAAAGTAACCAAAAAGAAAACTATTAAATTATATTTTCACAAGAATTCAAATTTAAGTATAAAAGAAGACATTTCTTCACTGACAGACCAAGTGCAATCACTTACATATGAAAATACTCTGAAGAAAGATGAAATAAAAAAATTGTTAACAATAACTAAAAAAGATAAAGAACAACTGGATTCATTTAAGTAAAAAAAAAAATTTAATTAATACTTGTTCTAAATAATATAGATATTTATTATGTTTACACTTTACAGGAAACAATTCAAAGATATGAAAGACATAATACAAGGCCATCAAACATTTGTATCTGCTTTAGAAGAAAATATCAGTTTTCTTAAATCTAAATGCAAAAAATCTATTTGCTACAAACTTGAAGCTGAAGAATTAAGAAAATATTTGGTAAAATACCAATCGTAAGACAATTTTTCATTATATCATAAAAATATAATAATTTATGAAATATTCCAACTAAATTGCATTATATTTTCACATAAATTCAAATTTAAGTGTAAAAGAAGACATATCTTCACTGACAGACCAAGTGCAATCTCTTACATATGAAAATACTCTGAAGAAAGAAGAAATAAAAAAATTGTTAACAATAACTAAAAAAGATAAAGAACAACTGGATTCATTAAAGTAAAAAAAAAATATTTAATTTATACTTGTTCTAAATAATATAGATATTCATTATGTTTACACTTTACAGGATACAATTCAATGATATGAAAGACATAATACAAGGCCATCAAACATTTGTATCAGATTTAGAAGAATATATCAGTTTCCTTAAATCTGAATGCAAAAAATCTAATTGCTACAAACTTGAAGCTGAAGAATTAAGAAAAGATTTGGTAAAATACCAATCGTAAGACACTTTTTTATTATATCATAAAAAAATTAATAACTTATATAATATTCAAATTAAATTGCAGAATAAACAGTATATTATATGGAACAGCTGCGGATTCTCAAGAAGCTGTATCTTTGTTAAAAAAAAAGACTGATGTTGAAACTTTATGTTTACTTATAACCTCTTTTAAAAAGTATGATATATTATTAAAAAAATTGTGTATTATTTAATAACTCAATAAATGCTTTGTAGAGAAATTCAGACTTTAAAAGAAAGCAATAGAGATTTGGAAACTAAGTTTTCACAATGTGTCACTAAATACATGGAACTTAAAAGACATATTTTGTGCAATGAAAATTCAAAACAATCCGTGAATACCCAAGTAGTGGAGTATGTAATCTTTTGTTTAAGTAGTTTAATCTTATAACAAATTGTTATTTTTAAATTTTAAAAAACATAAATTTAAAAGTAACTAAAAATGATTTATTATAAATCTTCCTTAAGAATCAGCCAAGTGTATATTAAGTTTTTGAATACATTTAAATACATTTACAGTGCTTAATAACTTATTTTTCAGAAAATTAGAATCAGGAATTATTGATTTTGAAGCAGAAATTGAAAGACTACAAAAAAAATGTGAAAATTTAAAATCTTTGGTGCAAGCAAATGATGATACTCCAAGAAGAACTGAATTACGTAAAAGAATAATATACGAAAATCCAGCTCTTGATTTGTCCATTACTCCAAGTTTAGAAAAAGTACATTAAGTGATATCTTTAATTTATTAAAGTGAACTCAATACTTAAGTATATTAAAATGTAAAATTTCAATAGAACATTGTTTTTAATATGAGAAAATTAGAAGTTTTAGTTAGATTAATTACATGTAAACTATGTTGATTGAATGGTAATCATTTTTGATCAGTAATTTAATAACAATTTTCTAGGGTTTAAAAACTGTTATAAACTCTCCAGAAAATTCAGTTTCCTCAATGGAACAACCAAAAGGTCAATTAAAGCCACATAGTTTAAACAACAAAAGAGAACAATCATCATCACAATGTGTAAATATTAGGGCTGGGCCGATATACAAACCGATATCGATTATCGGCCGATATTGGCAATATCGGTTTTATCGGTATCGGTTTTTTTTTAAAACCGATATTTGAACCGATATAAAAAAAAAAAACAACAATTTATCATTATAATAATGTATAATCACCATAATCTAATATTATCAACTCTGCGCGCGGTTATAACTGTTAACACTAAATGTATTTATAACCATATTGATGTTATCATGTTATGTAAGAATATCAGCTTGCTGTGCAATTACTAGTATATTCCTTAGAAAAGAAAACATATTTTATCTTTGTTTTTCAATAATTAGTAATTACCAACAAATTTGCTTGGCTGATAAGCTTGTTTAATATAATTTTAATATATTATCATTTATCATATTGTATTCATGTTAAGTTAACTGTTATGTATGAAGTATTAAGACTTAGACTACATAATAAATATAAAACTATTAAGTTAAAAGTAAAAACTAAAAAGTAAAAAAAGTAAAAACCAACATGCCTTCTGTAGTATGGACATTTTTTACGAAGTGCCCTGATGATTTGTCTAAGGCACAATGTTCTATTTGCAACAAGATAGTATCTAGGGGTGGACGTAATTCTCGGACTTTTACACCTCAAAACTTAAAGTCGCATCTTATGCAAGAGCATAAAAATGAGTTCATGAAAGTTAACGATAATAAGAAGAAAAGAAAAGTTCTACCTAAAAGTGATTCAGAAACTGGTTCAGAGGTATGTACTTATGATTAAAATTTAAAATAATGTAAACTTCTTTTATATTTTAAAATTTAAATTATTTTCTTTCGGTTGCACCCGTCCTACTCCCTCCCAACTATTTTGGGTCGACCACCCTAGTCATCAACTTAAGCTATACTTCACCCTATTTAAATTATATATTAATCATTAATTCGGTGAATACATATTAATTATTATTTAATATATTTTAATTAATTATTACTTATTAGGGGAATAGTAATTACTGGATATAGTTATAGGGTACATAATATAATGGTTTCTGAATGAAACTTGGTACTTGTAATTTGATATGTAATAAATAATAATAGGTAGTTAATGTATAATTATTAATTATTAATTACTTTTGTAGGAAGAAGTAGATTTAGCTGTTGTACAAACATCTAAAGTATGTCAAGAAGTAGACTTAAGTCCAAGTTCTTTGCAAAAACAAAATTCAACAATCATAAGACAAAATTCCATCAGCCTACAAATAAGTTCCATGTTTGAAAGCAAAGCTCCATTAGCATATAATAGCTCAAAAGCCTTACATATTTACTGATTTAATTGCCAAAATGATAGCTAAAGACCAGTTGCCTTTTCATCACGTTGAAAAACAAGGTGATATCTTAGTTTGGTTTACCCCTAATTTTACTTTACTATGATTTAAGTTGTAAACTTTAAACTTTAAACCATGGTTTAAAATTACATTTTTTCCAATAATTTAAATTTAAATTTTAGGTTTCAAAAACTTAGTTAAGTTCTTAGAACCTCGCTACACCATACCTGATCGGACAACATTTTCAAGAAATATTATTCCTAAATTGTATTTGAAGGTATCTCAGAAAATTTGTGAAATCATAAAAAATATGGAGTTTGCATCATTTACAACGGATCTATGGTCTTCAAACAATAATACAGATTATCTGTCATTAACTTGCCACTTTATAGACAACTCAGACAACAATTTTATCAGAGAGAATATATTATTAGAAGTCATTCCTTTTAAGCCCATGTATCATCTGGGTGAAGATATTTATACATTTACTATTGAAACATTGGAAAAGTGGGGAATTAAAGAAAAACAAATCCATGTTTTTTTACGAGACAACGCTCCAAATATGGTGAAGGCTTTTAGTAACAGAGATTTCTTTAGTTTTGGCTGTTTTTCTCATTCACTTCAACTGGTAAAATATTTTCTATTTTTTTTATATAATATACATATATTAGATATTTAGATGTATGTAGAGGAAAAAATTGTGAAAGGACTACCGAAAAATAATTTAATAAAAAATACCTGAGCACTAATATATTGTATTTTTTCTTTTTTTGAAAAATATTAATTAAATTATATGATATATAACTTATTAATTATTTATGATATTATTATTTTAATTTTCAGGTAATAACTGATGTGTTATGGAAGCAAAAAAATCATGAAGAATTATTAAAAAAAGTTAGACAAATAGTTGGCCATTTTAAGCATAGCATTTCAGCTAACAAATTACTTAATAACTATCAAAAACAAGAAAAATTGCCTGAACGAAAATTTATTCAAGATGTTACAACCCGCTGGAACAGTACTTATCTTATGATTACTAGGTTTCTAGAGCAAAAAAAGTCTGTCGTTGGTTTAGCTCCTTACATACATCTGAAAGTAAGTTTGACTAGTGAAGAATGGGTTTTATTAGATGAAATATCTAAAGTTCTTGAAATATTTTATTTGGTAACTTTGACGTTATCTAAAGAAACCTCATCACTGTCTGAAGTCATACCAGTTTTAAGAAGCGTCAGTACATATTTGGAAAAAGAAGTCAACAAATCTAACAAAAATGAAATTGCTGAAAAACTACTGTCTAAAATGAATGAAAGGTTTAGTGAATATGAACAAAATAAATTGCTTTTACTCAGTACAATTTTAGATCCTAGATTTAAAGATAGAGTATTTTCCGGAGAATATGAAAAATTTCAAGCACTTAATAATCTAAAATTGGAACTTGATGTAATTTACAGAAATGTTACTGACACCTCTACAGTGTCTCCTGAAATTGAGTCAGAGGTTGTAACAATTAATCAACATCCATTAGAGAAGTCCATATTTAGTCATATATTGCCTGATCACAGAGAACCTATGCAGTGCAATTCAAATGAAGCAGAAATTGAAAAATATTTAACAGAAGATTTGATTGATGAGAAAGAAAACATATATGAGTATTGGTCTAAATCTAAATTAATAGGATTAAAAAAGCTAGCGGCTAAATACCATTCAAGCCCATCAACCTCGGTGGATTCAGAACGTGCTTTTAGTACGGCAGGGTTTATTTGTTCTAAATCTAGAAATGCTTTAAATCCTACTAAAATAAGGAATTTAATATTTCTTTCAAAAAATTTGAAGTACTTAGATTAAAATTTAAATGTTTGATTATATTAAAGATTAAGCACTTTAATTGCTATAAAAAGACTTAAACAAGTAACGTTTAAAGACTGAAAAGGGAAAATTGTTATTTTTTAAATATTATGTAATTACTAATTTGTTTTTCATTATAATTTTTATTTGTTTTATTAAAAAGTTAAAATTATACTTATAGTTATAATTTAATAATTTATAAACAACCTACAAAAAAGAAAAGTGTTCATTTTAATTTTTAAGTATTTAAAATTTTTAACTTTGTTATTTAATATTTATGTACAACTGTGTTAACTATTTGTGTTAAATATTAAATTGTATAATTAAATGATTAATTATTATTTATTATATATTACTTGTTTAATTTAGTCATTTTTATAATATATAATATATATTATATATTATAAAATAATAAATAATAATAATATTACTACTTACTAGTAATACTAGTTAAAACTTAGTACTTATCGGTAAGCATTATCGGTTATCGGTAGGTATTATCGGGTATTTTATGATATCGGTTCATGCATTTGGATAAAAATTCAAAGTTTTGAATATATCGGTTATCGGTTTTTTATCGGTTGCATATATCGGTTTATCGGTTATCGGTTAAAAGTGATATCGGCCCATCCCTAGTAAATATATATATATTAATTATGAAATACTAAACACATTTTTAAATATTTTTCCTGATTATTATATTCTTGTTAAGGTCAACACATTTATGCCAAAAAGTCCTCGAAGACCAATTGGATTTGTGAGACCACCTTTAACTACTAAATCGGTAAGTGCAAATAATATATCAAAATCTATGGTTTATTCAAGTAGTTCGGACGAAGAAATGTATGAAGGTCTTGCTCGTCGTTCGAAACCAGATGTGTACCCTAGCCGACAGAAACCAGTAACTAGAAAACGAAAATATGACGAAAATTAGTTTATAATTTCAAAATAGAAAAAAACCACCATCAATTAAAAGTAATTGTATTTTGGATAGTTTTTTATCTGCCGAAATTCATTAATTATGTATAGTTTACTAAAAAATAACATATTTATATAAGTGTAATTTTTTATACTATTTATTTGACAATATCAAATTATATTTAAATAACAATATTAGAATTCTTATAAGTATATTAATAATATTATTATTATTATTATTATTTTTTTTATTGATGTATCTCTTTTTTTAATTAATGAATAACAGTTTGTTGACAAAGCATAATTAAATTTAAATATGTATACATAAATTGCTCATTACCAATACAAATAATATTGTTGACTTAATAGTATTACATTTTGACCACACTTTGGTGTTTGGCTCCTATAAAAATAAAATTAAGTATTAAAGGAATTGCAAAAATATTTGTACCATGAATAAATAATTACATAATATATTGAGATTTAATTAGTAACAAATATATTACCTTCAGATGACTATTATAACATCCTCCCAGTTTGCACCTATAAAATGATTTGAAATTCAGTTTGTTGCAACTATAATCTGTGATTATACCTGATGTGTTTTTATGCTATACTTTAGCACTTTCATTGCGTGTCATAGTTTTGTATACTTGTCGTGACGCTGATAAAATTCTAGTTTTAAAAAAAATTTCCTAAAAATTGAAAAATTAAAATATCAGTGTTTGGTTTGCATTTGATTATTTGTTGAATTAATAGAAGACGCTGACAAAAAACCAAAAGTTTAATCGCAATGCTGACTAAATTATAAACCATTAAATAACAAGGTATATGATGCCAGTTGGCGTCATTCAGCACATGTGAACTATGTACAATGACGCTAATTAGCATTTTATGCAGCGAACGTGTTAACAGGATTAACACTCAAATGACTCTGTATTTTTTACAACAATGAGAAGTAAATTTGAATGGGCTATACGTTTTACAAAAAACGGCCTAATAAAATGTTCAGATGTATATTAAAGTACTACGTATTATGAATATTAGCGCCTCCCCATAATGTCTGCTATGTTTAACTGAAATAGTCACAGTACATGATCATAAGTTTGATTTCAATGTTACTATAAATTCATACCATTGTAGTTTTCCGAACCTAACCTTATAGTAACTATAACAACTGTTGATCCAGCTGGCGGTGGAGCATCAAATCTTATCTCACATTTCCTCAGAACACCTGTTGTTGTTTCCGTTCTAAAATAAAAGAATATTTAGTAAAATTGTGCATATTAGGTAGGAAGTCAAAACCAGTAATCAAGTAGAAACCCAATGCATTATTTATAAAAGCAATATTATCTTACAGCCAATATTGTTTTATTTTCTAGTTCCTAAAATTTGGAAAAGTTACATTATTTTGTTATATGCACAATTTTGTAAAAAAAAAAAATAAAAATAATATTTGTGATTCCTGCTTACAATGCCTTTTAAGTTCTTAATGGGTTTTACTGTAGTCTGAATACTACCTACATTACCTACATTAGACAAAAGTTGAAAATCTTTAAAAAATGCCTTGCTGTAATTCGCTGTAGAAGATTGTAATAATCTTGGATCTTCAATTATAGCTTTATGAAATGTGTAAAGATTTTCAGGAGTAGCCTACAATATAAAAACTTTTAAATATTACTAGTACTGACTAACGTTGAATAAAAAATAATTTTGATTATTATTGCCTGTAATAATAATTCTTCAAAGCAAGTTGCTAACTAAGTACAACCAGTATTAAAAAAAATAATTTTAATCGAATCATCATTATTGAATGTTTTCAATAGAGATTTAATTACAAGCTGAGAAATTTATTG
This sequence comes from Acyrthosiphon pisum, assembly GCF_005508785.2. Lineage (NCBI taxonomy): Eukaryota > Metazoa > Arthropoda > Insecta > Hemiptera > Aphididae > Acyrthosiphon > Acyrthosiphon pisum. The sequence continues at coordinate 116,199,282 of NC_042493.1, forward strand.
ATGCATGCCACTCATGGAAACGGAAATATCTAACAAAATTACTACATCCTTTGAACAAGTTGCAGCTTGTATGTACCACGGTCGCAGACAGGTGTCAAATACACTAGGTTTAGCTAACCATCTTATAGCTAATAATAAAATAAAACATCAATGTTTCTGCGCTGAATGTAGTGTAATGACCATGAGAAAAAAATACTCTCATTTCTCATGACTCATACCATTGATTTTATAGTATTATTGAATAAATGCTCATACTTATCAATATGTTTTATGGCTATAATAATTACAGCATTGACATAATATTACCAGGATAATGACGCATTTACCCTGCTGTACTTCCAAAATATGTCA
>NC_042493.1:116199682-116221062 GCF_005508785.2 Acyrthosiphon pisum
AAAAATTTCATGTTCCTACGGTCATTTGTTGTAGAGTGGCATCAAAATCGATTTTCTCGAAAACAGACTGCGTAAAAGTTTCTGTTTTTCCATAAATTTTCTTTAGTTTTTCACTGCGCTTTTAAAAACTACTGGAAAATTTTATTTTTGGCCCCCCAAAAGTACCAACTAGATTAACTTTTCTATCAGAAAAGTGAAACTGTAGTTTAAGAAAATGTAAGTATTTTTACTGTCCTAAAAGGTGATGAAGAACACAAAAATAAAAAATTTTAATTTAAAAAAAACCACATTTGTAAATTCAATAAATTCATCGCTCCGCTCAGAATATAAAATATAATAAGATTAAACTTCAAGTTCAAGTTAGAACAGTCTGAACAACCTGTTTAACCTAATCTTATCTGCAGACTAACCCAAAACTGTTATAGCATTTAATAAATTATAGGTACCTATTATATAATTTACTAATTTAGTGGTGAAACTAAACAAATTTTGAAATTTGAGTAAAATTATGACCTTTTTTTTAGGGGGGGGGGGGGGTGCATATTTGCGGTGCAGGGCCGGTTTGATCCATATTTCCCGGGCCGAAAAAATTCGCCAATCCGCCCCTGATGGTGGACTTTTGTCGGGTGGCTTATTGTCTGATGGTTTTTTGTCGGGTGGCTTTATGTCGATTTTGGATGGCTTTGTGTCGGATGGCTTTTTGTCGAATGGTTTTCTTAGGTGTAACCCTTTTTGATAAGCCATAGCTGATAGTATTATGTAGAACAAATATCGTTCTATATATTATTTCTACGTGATACGGCCACGACCATAATATAGTGACCTAAAATGAAGCTGTCTACATGACGCAACGACTCTACACCCCGCGACTATTGGCTGGTTCGCCGAGACAGCCGAGTAATTTACCGAGCCGATCAATTTGAGGCGATTGTCGAACCGCGACAACCGGCGACCATAATGGCTGGGTTGCTCGTGTTTTTTCCGAGATACTTTTGACCACGACCGTTCTAGTGGTGGGCAGCAAATCATCGATATTTACAAACGATCGATGTTATGTCACCAATATATCGATAGATCGAGATCGATGTTTACCTTCAATAATAATATATTCTTTGAAATAACGATTTTCAGAATTCAATATCATCAATCAATAACATTGACAGTAAAGGCCATTAGTTTATAAAATTATATTTTATAATGTAAATATTGTATTGTACTTTCTTTTCTTGATATCCCATTAAATAGACAAACTAAAGTTATTCACATTATTTTGAATGGCGGGAAATTATATAGATGGGTTTGATAATATTCTATGGTTGATGTTGTGAACACAGCGGGAGAACATGAAGTTATGCACCTTATAAAATTGATTCAGGCAGAACAAAGGATTTCGGGAGAGTGTCGTTTCCATGACTAAATAAACAGGCATGTCAGCTAAAATTCCATTTTCGCTATCGTCGCGCATGTTCCCCAGACATGGAAAGAATAATATAAAATGTATAATGTAGATTACTATTATAGCGTACAATATTTTAGCGTTTATTCCAAGTCTGGGGAACATTTTATCACAATTTTATGTGCAGTGTTATCGAGCTGACATGCCTGTTTATTTAGTATTTTAGTCATGGTCGTTTCTATAGTATTCTATGCCCAAACCACGAACATAAAAATACATCACCGACTGAATACCGATGTTTAATCTCTCGTAACTCGTTCAGTGAAATTACGTCATTGATCAGGTGAACGATAGCGTTTTTTTGTTCTCGCTGCCGCACACCGCACACGGACTGTCTCGTAACTTCTTTCACCTGTGGGGCTTGCTCTTCTGTTAAACGTACTTCCAGAATGCGACATGTACTCAACACCCATTGTGACGAATCGGATTAAGTCTTGATCTTAGACTTGGACCAATACAGAGATCTGTAAATGTGTGCAACGTCATAACTATAAACTTGTCAACCAACAGGTATCTAATTCAATCAACAATTTTATAAATGCAAATCTATTGTAAGTCACGAGTGTTTGTTCTTATGTTTAGCCGTATTACAAAAATTTTACTTTGGGTGGGAATAGGCATTATTTGTTTTACGAATCGGTGTCCGTCTCCCAGAGTTATAGCTCGTTAGTCATATTAATTGAACTACACCAATTTTCTAGATAAAAATTCGTAAAATAATGTAGATTACCTAGTCTGAACAATACTAAAATACGTTTAAAAACATAATTTAAGTTGTAAAATACTCAATAATAAATTTTCGTTTTAATTTTCATAATACATCATATAACTATTAGTCTAGTTTCTACTACCCTAGTACCTATACTCTGTTCAGCGAGAGAGCACGCCGATTATGAACATCCCTCCACGTTGCCATGCTATTGAAATCAAAGGTAGGGTGTTACGTGGGAGAACCAGTTTTCGTCGCTGCACGGCGCGGTCTCTTGCTGAACCGTGTATAGTCACTTATATATTGGAACACTACCTTATGTTACTGTTGAAACTAGATCACTAAAATTTAAAAATTATACTTAGTCACACAATTATCAATACATTTAACGAATTAACTACTATAAATAATTCAATAACATTTAATTTGTTATTTATAAATTTCAATTATATTACTCATAGATTTAAAGGCAGATAATTGTCACATGCAATTTAGTATTACAGCAATAGGGCACTATGCATACAACTTGAATGCCAAATGTTTGACCCATGAGTAATTAGTATTAGTACCATTTGGTACTTAAATCTCTTGTATAATATATAATATATATATATTATATTAAACATTATTTTAATCATTAATTTTCCTTTTCAAGCTAAAATGTTAGCATCTTGTTCAATATGTGACGATTATTTCACCGGACTTCATCCTGAATCAGTTCATACAACACGTTGTGGTCATGTTTTCCACTACGAATGTCTCATGACATGGATTCAAAGGTATTACTAAAGTTAAAATTCTGTGATTCTATAAAAAGTATATTATAATTGTAATTTTATCAGTATTCCAAATACCAATTTACTATTTTTGGTGTTTGTTTTTCAGCTTAAGGTATCATATGCATTGGCGCCCGTAGTGGGAGGGAGGCATTATCCCCCTGGCTTATTGGACATTTAATTTAAATAGAGTATAGTATGATAAATTACTGTATAACAAATAGAAAGTGTGTAATACATAGAAAAATAGGTCACTATTATATAAAATCCTGTTAAACCAAATTAACAAAATATATTATGCTTAATGCATAGCAAATATTCCCCCTCCCCATTAGTAAAATTTCTGTGGGCGCCTATAACCATATGATATTGATTTACAGCATATTATAACTAATAATTATAAGTAAATATACTTATAATAATATAAAGTAATGATTCAGAGTTGTACGTATAATATTCCTCCTTAAAACTGTATAACTATAGCTTTACTTCTATAATTTTCAGATCCCAAACATGTCCACACTGTCGGTCAAAAGTAACCAAAAAGAAAACTATTAAATTATATTTTCACAAGAATTCAAATTTAAGTATAAAAGAAGACATATCTTCACTGACAGACCAAGTGCAATCACTTACATATGAAAATACTCTGAAGAAAGATGAAATAAAAAAATTGTTAACAATAACTAAAAAAGATAAAGAACAACTGGATTCATTTAAGTAAAAAAAAAAAATTTAATTAATACTTGTTCTAAATAATATAGATATTTATTATGTTTACACTTTACAGGAAACAATTCAAAGATATGAAAGACATAATACAAGGCCATCAAACATTTGTATCCGCTTTAGAAGAAAATATCAGTTTTCTTAAATCTGAATGCAAAAAATCTATTTGCTACAAACTTGAAGCTGAAGAATTAAGAAAAGATTTGGTAAAATACCAATTGTAAGACAATTTTTCATTATATCATAAAAATATAATAATTTATGAAATATTCCAATTAAATTGCATTATATTTTCACATAAATTCAAATTTAAGTATAAAAGAAGACATATCTTCACTGACAGACCAAGTGCAATCACTTACATATGAAATTACTCTGAAGAAAGAAGAAATAAAAAAATTGTTAACAATAACTAAAAAAGATAAAGAACAACTGGATTCATTAAAGTAAAAAAAAAAAAATATTTAATTTATACTTGTTCTAAATAATATAGATATTTATTATGTTTACACTTTACAGGAAACAATTCAAAGATATGAAAGACATAATACAAGGCCATCAAACATTTGTATCCGCTTTAGAAGAAAATATCAGTTTTCTTAAATCTGAATGCAAAAAATCTATTTGCTACAAACTTGAAGCTGAAGAATTAAGAAAAGATTTGGTAAAATACCAATCGTAAGACAATTTTTCATTATATCATAAAAATATAATTTATGAAATATTCCAATTAAATTGCATTATATTTTCACAGAAATTCAAATTTAAGTATAAAAGAAGACATATCTTCACTGACAGACCAAGTGCAATCACTTACATATGAAAATACTCTGAAGAAAGAAGAAATAAAAAAATTGTTAACAATAACTAAAAAAGATAAAGAACAACTGGATTCATTAAAGTAAAAAAAAAAATATTTAATTTATACTTGTTCTAAATAATATAGATATTCATTATGTTTACACTTTACAGGAAACAATTCAATGATATGAAAGACATAATACAAGGCCATCAAACATTTGTATCAGATTTAGAAGAATATATCAGTTTCCTTAAATCTGAATGCAAAAAATCTAATTGCTACAAACTTGAAGCTGAAGAATTAAGAAAAGATTTGGTAAAATACCAATCGTAAGACACTTTTTTATTATATCATAAAAAAATTAATAACTTATATAATATTCAAATTAAATTGCAGAATAAACAGTATATTATATGGAACAGCTGCGGATTCTCAAGAAGCTGTATCTTTGTTAAAAAAAAAGACTGATGTTGAAACTTTATGTTTACTTATAACCTCTTTTAAAAAGTATGATATATTATTAAAAAAATTGTGTATTATTTAATAACTCAATAAATGCTTTGTAGAGAAATTCAGACTTTAAAAGAAAGCAATAGAGATTTGGAAACTAAGTTTTCACAATGTGTCACTAAATACATGGAACTTAAAAGACATATTTTGTGCAATGAAAATTCAAAACAATCCGTGAATACCCAAGTAGTGGAGTATGTAATCTTTTGTTTAAGTAGTTTAATCTTATAACAAATTGTTATTTTTAAATTTTAAAACATAAATTTAAAAGTAACTAAAAATGATTTATTATAAATCTTCCTTAAGAATCAGCCAAGTGTATATTAAGTTTTTGAATACATTTAAATACATTTACAGTGCTTAATAACTTATTTTTCAGAAAATTAGAATCAGGAATTACTGATTTTGAAGCAGAAATTGAAAGACTACAAAAAAAATGTGAAAATTTAAAATCTTTGGTGCAAGCAAATGATGATACTCCAAGAAGAACTGAATTACGTAAAAGAATAATATACGAAAATCCAGCTCTTGATTTGTCCATTACTCCAAGTTTAGAAAAAGTACATTAAGTGATATCTTTAATTTATTAATGTGAACTCAATACTTAAGTATATTAAAATGTAAAATTTCAATAGAACATTGTTTTTAATATGAGAAAATTAGAAGTTTTAGTTAGATTAATTACATGTATACTATGTTGATTGAATGGTAATCATTTTTGATCAGTAATTTAATATCAATTTTCTAGGGTTTAAAAACTGTTATAAACTCTCCAGAAAATTCAGTTTCCTCAATGGAACAACCAAAAGGTCAATTAAAGCCACAAAGTTTAAACAACAAAAGAGAACAATCATCATCACAATGTGTAAATATATATATATTAATTATGAAATACTAAACACATTTTTAAATATTTTTCCTGATTATTATATTCTTGTTAAGGTCAACACATTTATGCCAAAAAGTCCTCGAAGACCAATTGGATTTGTGAGACCACCTTTAACTACTAAATCGGTAAGTGCAAATAATATATCAAAATCTATGGTTTATTCAAGTAGTTCGGACGAAGAAATGTATGAAGGTCTTGCTCGTCGTTCGAAACCAGATGTGTACCCTAGCCGACAGAAACCAGTAACTAGAAAACGAAAATATGACGAAAATTAGTTTATAATTTCAAAAAAGAAAAAAACCACCATCAATTAAAAGTAATAGTATTTTGGATAGTTTTTTATCTGCCGAAATTCATTAATTATGTATAGTTTACTAAAAAATAACATATTTATATAAGTGTAATTTTTTATACTATTTATTTGACAATATCAAATTATATTTAAATAACAATATTAGAATTCTTATAAGTATATTAATAATATTATTATTATTATTATTTTTTTTTTTATTGATGTATCTCTTTTTTAATTAATGAATAACAGTTTGTTGACAAAGCATAATTAAATTTAAATATGTATACATAAATTGCTCATTACCAATACAAATAATATTGTTGACTTAATAGTATTACATTTTGACCACACTTTGGTGTTTGGCTCCTATAAAAATAAAATTAAGTATTAAAGGAATTGCAAAAATATTTGTACCATGAATAAATAATTACATAATATATTGAGATTTAATTAGTAACAAATATATTACCTTCGGATGACTATTATAACATCCTCCCAGTTTGCACCTATAAAATGATTTGAAATTCAGTTTGTTGCAACTATAATCTGTGATTATACCTGATGTGTTTTTATGCTCCACTTTAGCACTTTCATTGCGTGTCATAGTTTTGTATACTTGTCGTGACGCTGATAAAATTCTAGTTTTAAAAAAAATTTCCTAAAAATTGAAAAATTAAAATATCAGTGTTTGGTTTGCATTTGATTATTTGTTGAATTAATAGAAGACGCTGACAAAAAAACCAAAAGTTTAATCGCAATGCTGACTAAATTATAAACCATTAAATAACAAGGTATATGATGCCAGTTGGCGTCATTCAGCACATGTGAACTATGTACAATGACGCTAATTAGCATTTTATGCAGCGAACGTGTTAACAGGATTAACACTCAAATGACTCTGTATTTTTTACAACAATGAGAAGTAAATTTGAATGGGCTATACGTTTTACAAAAAACGGCCTAATAAAATGTTCAGATGTATATTAAAGTACTACGTATTATGAATATTAGCGCCTCCCCATAATGTCTGCTATGTTTAACTGAAATAGTCACAGTACATGATCATAAGTTTGATTTCGATGTTACTATAAATTCATACCATTGTAGTTTTCCGAACCTAACCTTATAGTAACTATAACAACTGTTGATCCAGCTGGCGGTGGAGCATCAAATCTTATCTCATATTTCCTCAGAACACCTGTTGTTGTTTCCGTTCTAAAATAAAAGAATATTTAGTAAAATTGTGCATATTAGGTAGGAAGTCAAAACCAGTAATCAAGTAGAAACCCAATGCATTATTTATAAAAGCAATATTATCTTACAGCCAATATTGTTTTATTTTCTAGTTCCTAAAATTTGGAAAAGTTACATTATTTTGTTATATGCACAATTTTGTAAAAAAAAAAAATAAAAATAATATTTGTGATTCCTGCTTACAATGCCTTTTAAGTTTTTAATGGGTTTTACTGTAGTCTGAATACTACCTAGTAGCCTACAATATAAAAACTTTTAAATATTACTAGTACTGACTAACGTTGAATAAAAAATAATTTTGATTATTATTGCCTGTAATAATAATTCTTCAAAGCAAGTTGCTAACTAAGTACAACCAGTATTAAAAAAAATAATTTTAATCGAATCATCATTATTGAATGTTTTCAATAGAGATTTAATTACAAGCTGAGAAATTTATTGATGCATGCCACTCATGGAAACGGAAATATCTAACAAAATTACTACATCCTTTGAACAAGTTGCAGCTTGTGTGTACCACGGTCGCAGACAGGTGTCAAATACACTAGGTTTAGCTAACCATCTTATAGCTAATAATAAAATAAAACATCAATGTTTCTGCGCTGAATGTAGTGTGATGACCATGAGAAAAAAATACTCTCATTTCTCATGACTCATACCATTGATTTTATAGTATTATTGAATAAATGCTCATACTTATCAATATGTTTTATGGCTATAATAATTACAGCATTGACATAATATTACCAGGATAATGACGCATTTACCCTGCTGTACTTCCAAAATATTGTCAAGAAAGTGATGGATCAATGCGATAATTTTGTAAAAACACTTGGTCAATTTATTTCAGACCATTGTAAAAGTTTTTGGACATGTTCAACTGAAAATATTATTACTTTAGAATTTTAGATAAAGAAACGTTGAAACAATAAAAAGTACACATACGTTTTTCAAATAATATTGTTGGTATATAAACTGCGATGTAATCAGTAATAAAAGATAATCTATAACAATTATCATTTTTTGTCAGGTTCATTGTTTTGAATTCTAATTGAATATTAATTTTTCCTAGATCCAAAGATATATTTGGGATAGTTTGGTCGGTATCATTACAATCATTGTAACCCTCAGCTGCTGAATACTTTGCATTAAAATAAGTGTATTTCGAAATTCCATTTTCTCCATAGAATTTCCATTCAAATCTTCAGATAAACGTTCTGCTGCATCCATAAGACACTACAATATTATTTTATCATTCAACACAGTAATATAATTTAGTTGGAACATATAATTATATTTATTTACAGAAACAGCTGTCATTTTCAATCTTATCATACGATCCATTGTTATTGATATGTTTTTTAGAAGTTGACTGCCATTTGTTCTGAACACGTGTGTTTCGTTCAATTCTTGGTAACGTAAATTCAATTTAGACTATAGTTTAAAAATGTTATTTGCATGTAATAAAGTACACAATTAATACTATTATCTATTATATACCAATATAATCTCATCATATTTAGTTATATTTTGTCCAAGATACCACAATTCTTTTCCAAATGTCTCAGCCCAATTTTCCACCCTAAATTAAATTGAAAAAGCAATAACATTAAATGTTTGCCTAATGTAAGAAAAAAATTATTGTAAGTATTACTCACAAAAGTTTTTCCAGATTACTCTTTTTATCATCTTGAACATTTATAGCATATATATCAAATAGAGCTGTATATTGAAATAGAGCATAATAATAATATGATTGTGTCATATTATAAGAAGGGGAGAGTGTTTTACTTTGAACCGCATGTACCTTGGTATTATGCTTATTTCTGTAATTATGATATTTTTGTAATTGGTAAAGAATTAATTCATGGATGGTATATAGTGGTATATAGAAGGTATATGGATGAATATAGTCACCAGTTCCACGACATTGAAATATATCCACAGTTAGAACAATAAAATCACTGATGAATTTATAATAAAAAAAAATTAATTAAGCCTATCAAAACAATAATTTTTAGTTTTTTTAAATTGTATTTTCAATATATAAATTTGTGATAGAATTTCTTAGGGTTAGTACCATTTTACATTAACTATTGAATAGAATTTACTGGTGTAGTCAATTCAGACAAAAAATTAGTATTAAGGTCCAAAAAATTACATTCTTTCCAAATTGGTTTGTATGTACCTTGGACCAAATCATGAAATTTAAGGTTTAAAAAATTGAACAATATTATTTATCATCTACCTAAGATTAAGTGTTTATATTTTATCTATATAGGTACTGAATTAGTTAGGTAATTTATAAATTTTTAAGTAATATGTTTAAAATGTTTTTTTTTATATTTCTCTATGTATATTTCAATGTAAATTCCAAGGTACATTATACGTTGTACCTTGGACCATTTTTAATTTTTTTTTAAATATAAAATTATCCCATAAAGCAGTTGATTTAGGATTTCGAAAAAATACTGATGTATAAATTTATTATATATACAATATTTGTAATATTATGCATTAACGTGAAATATTAACAATTAGAGTTGTTAAGGGTCATTTAATAAAATTGGTCCCTGGGTACAACACTCTCCCCTATAATATAATAGTATAATCACTCATTGAGTATTATTTTTGGTAAATATTATTTATAGTTTTTGATAAAAATTTCTAATATTATTTTATAGGTCGGTCAGTGGCGTATATTAGGGGGGGAATGGGTAGGAGTTCAACTCACCCACCGACCTGTGCAGTAAAGTGGAAAACGTGACTATAATATATTAATATAATATGCTATGCGCCAATCATTCGGAAAATCGTTCCTTTTACACGTTTAGTTAAACAGTTCAAATGACTTAAAATCAATCGTAATGATATTAAATATTATTCTACGATAGAAACTTTTTTTAATATCCTTTTATTTTGTAAAACATACAGGCTGCTATATTTCCCTACCAATATCTATAGATTTATATTTTTCTGATAGATAATATCACACTGAATCTTTATATATATAAAACTTACTTTAAATTCAAATATTTTCCCAGAAATCACATTTTGTACGTCAATATAATATGGCATATTTTCATCATTTTAGGTTGATATTTTGGTTTTGAACATAAACGTATGAAACTTTTATTTCTTACCTAAACCTTATATAGTTGTATTTTTCTGATATACCAGATTATGACGGATAAATAGATATAACTTTTGTCATAGTATTATAGATATTTTTTTTTAAAATTACTTTGAAAAAATCTATGTTGTGATATTCCAAAATATCGTAATTACAGTGGTTTCTTTTTTGAACATAAGTCTATTTACCCTTTATTTTTTACCCACCCTTTATGAACTTATATTTTTCTGATAGACCAGTTTATTATGGATAAATACATAAATAATTCGTCATTGTACTATGGTGATGTTATTTTTTTAATTACTACGAAAAAATATTTATTGTGATGATCCAAAAAATCGTAATTTTCACCCCATTATTTTGGACTTAGGGTTGATAAAAATGTTGCAACGGTAAAAATGTAAAATATGACTGAGAATACATTTCTGAATAATTAAAAAAAAAATCAGGTCGATAATATTATGCGCAATATTAAAGAAAATAGGTTTTCACAGATTTAATAAAAAGCCCAGGCCGCCTACATGTAGCTGCGAATACGTTATTTCTTTACCCTGCGTACCAAATGTAGTAAAAAAACTATATTTCCAAACCAATATCTATAAATTTATATTTTAAAAAGTCCATTATATTATGATGAATAAAAACATATAACTTTTGTCATGGTACTATAGATTTTTTTAAAATTACATCATAATAATGTATATTGTGACGATCCAAAAAATCGTAATTTTAAGTTAGAATATAATGGTTTTTGAACTTAAGGTAACTGAACATAAGTTAATTGCTTATTAGTGGTCACTGGTTAGTTATCTTATCGGGTTATTGGGTTTTGAACATAAGCATATTTTTCCTTCCATTCTCAGAAATCAATTCAGAATATTTTATTAGATTTATTGAATATTGTCACGGCAAACACTATCGAAGAACATAAGCAAAATACTAACCCTTTCACTACCGAATTATTTTGTTGAAAAAAAAATGTTTTTCTTATATTGTCTTTTGTTTTATAACTAAAATGATCTGCCTACCAAATTTTAATGATCTAAGACAATCTGGTCTGACGATATTTGAATGCACATTACGATGTGCACTGGGGAAAAGTAAAATATTTATTTTGCACATTATAATGCGCACATTTTAATGTGCATTGGAAGTTGATTGTAGTCGATTAAACACTTTTAATGTATGGTTGATTCGAAAAGACCCACTGCTTACGGTATGTTAATGTTACTCTACATTACAAATTAAGTAAGACATACAGTGAAAATTTAAAAAATTTTAGGTTACCTTACCCGATGAAACAGGAGAGACCCACCATCAATTTACAACTACCCAAATTTCGATACTATGACCGAAAATTGGCCTATTGGATTCACAGAAAAATGTCAACCCTCTATTCACGCGTCATAAATGAAATTAATATAATTATTGCCATTGCGGACGAATCGACGATCAGTTGCCTGCAAAGAATTAGAAGACCACGAGTTACGAGCCCATATAGTAGTATTACACGACGGAGATTAATGCCCAATTTGGACGTAGCAGGATTTTTATTCCGATTACCTGTATTTACATGTACCATCAAATGAATGTATAAGAAAAATACACCATTAGGATACCGGTATAATATAACTATTCCCACCGATTTATATATATAAGAATTCCACGTTTGATATCACTATTATCGTTGATTATTGGGAAGTTAAAATGATTGATGATGATAATAATATGATGTGACATATAAGTAGGTAGCACAAGAATTACGATGGGTATGAAAAAAGTGTTTAAACCCAAATATGGTTTTTAGATTTATAAATACATAGCAGGTACCCACTGACAGTGTTTGAAGTATGAGAAATATTTCATTTGTGAAATATTTGATTTTTATTTTTTAAATATTATTTTGTTTTATATTTTTATTATATATAAATTATAATTATAATTTATATTATTTCATGTGAATCGTTAGCAAGAAAACTATGATCTTTATAATATATACCTAAGTGCTGGTTTCTTTTTACTGTTTGTTTTTAATATTTATTATGTTTTTTGTTTTATATAATTATAATACATGTTAACATTAATAAGAAACAATGATCTTCATAACATAACATAATTATTACATTATATGATAAACGTTATACTCAAGCGTTTTTTTTTAAATTTATATTCCATTTTTATATTTTTATTTTTATTATGTTTTTTTTATATACAATTATACAAATACATGTCATACCTAAGGATTCTCGATCAAGAAAACTCTGATCTGATTTTTAACATATAACTATATAAGTTACCACGTACATGGTACATATACAATATACATATGTATTCCTTATTTATTTTACATTTTTACATCAAATAATAGGTACAACAAAAAAATACAATATTATATTATTATACCTACATTAAAACTAAGAAAAAAATGTGTGTCAATGACTAATGAGGTATTTAATTTATTTAGATTAATTATTTAATATTTTACAAGACAAAACTACAAAAATAATGATAATTGAAATATTTCACGAAATATTTCATTTTTTTAAATTTCATGAAATTTTCAAACACTACGGCTACTGTAACGTAGTCGGGGGTAACGACCAGTTAAATATAAGTTATCCAGAGAGAGTCGTAGGACCCTATAGTATAGATATAATTACCGTAGCCGGGGGTAGATTTAGATATGCGCGTACTGGGCCACCGGGATACCGTCAAAATCTTGGCTGAAAATTTTGGGCCAAATAGGTACATGTAGTTTCAGTTACATTCAGTAATTTTATTATTTTTTAAATTAAATAATAATTATTTTAAAATTAAAAACAAATAATTTTTATTTTGAATTCTAGTGAACACAAGCGTCTAGACAAGACAGAGTGGCATACGCGGTAAGACGGTATACTCCGTCTGTTTCTGCTTATAATAAAGTTATTTGTAAATATTGCTTGGGTTAATAATAATTATCGACGATATTATTATTAACCTAGTATTATTATACGTAGTTTATTTCATTCATTTGAGATAATTCGTCGGGTTTACACGGTTTAGTAGTTGTCTTCGGTCTACAATTCAACGTTTTTGACTGATTGTTAAACAGCCCAAACAGGTAAGTTTCTGATGATTTTTTTTTTAATTTCTAGAATAATACATTTCTGTATTTTTTAGTAATACAAACTATTAAAATAATATGAATAATTTAAATAATTTGAATAAATTTAAAATAGTTTATAATGTTAAAATTATTTTATTATTTAGATTAGACAGGACTTTGAAATTAGTACACAGAAAAGTCAATGTAAAAGTCACCTAATATTGGAACAATGAGATATCGATATGAGTGGTAAAAGTATATAACTATTAAAACTTCAATAATTATTATTACGTAGTACATAGGTACCTATTTCTTGACGTGTTTCATACAGGGCCATATTTACCATAAGGCAGGATAGGCAACTGCAGCCTATGGCCTCCGTTGTTAGAGGGCCTCGGATTTTTATGAGGGCTATTTTTTATTTTTTAGAGTACTACCTTTCATCGTATAAAATAAATATAAGAAACATGTAATATTTCAAAAAAAAAGAAGTGATTAATCCTTAGCATAGTAAAATGTAAATGAAAATAAATAAAAATCTATTTTTAATAAGAAAGAATTGATAACTTAGGTTTACTATCAATAGAAAGCGATCTTCTTCAAACTTTGATGACATAATAAATTAATAAATGAATTTGCATTATAAAAAAGCAAGAAAATTAATGTTATAAAATAGCTTATTAATTATTTCTATTATAAATATAAAAATGTATAGTCTATTACAGTTAATAAATAATATAAAAAAATAAATGTTTAATTTTGTTTTCAATATCAATAATAAATATATATATATTAATTAATAAATAATAGGTACAAGAAATCTGTAGCCAGTAGATATCATAAATGTACCTATAACTTTATAATTATGTTTGTAAAAATGTGTAAGTAAATACTAAATTAATATAAATTATTATTTTGTTTTATACAACTCGTTTGTGTGTGTGTGTGGGGGAGGGGGGCTATAAACGCTACTGTTGACAAGGAGCCACTTTTTTATTTTGCCTAAAGCCACAAAATGCCTAAATCAGGCCACGGTTTCATAGGTATTATTATATATTTTTTTATGTTTCATCTAAAATAATTCATTAAAAACTATAATTGCTATTAGTACCTATATTATCTATTTATTAAGCAAAGATCATAATAAATAATAATACAATAAGATGCTCGTCGTCGGCTATTATATAGTATGAACAATATTTGGTGTTTATGCCGTTGTGTTAAATGTTTATTACCTAAGCCACATTTGAGTGCATGCGGCTAATATTATTTACTTATAAATAAATCCATATCGAATTTAATTTTCATATAAAATCAAGGAGTACTAGGTATAATATTATAATCTTAACATTTAAATTGAAATAACCTATATGAATACTCAGAAATAACTAAATTTTGTTTTATTTTAATTATTTCATTTAATCAGATCAAAATATCATATTAATATATTATCACCAACTGATACGCAATCAAGATCACTTAAATAAAAATAATTATCTAAATATTGTTGTGTATTTATTTATTGAGAGATGATAAAAAATATTTGCTCAGCCAAATACTTGAAAATTGAATAGAAAGTTTCTCCATAAGCAATTTTTTTTTTTAAATGTGTGTAAATGCATGGTGGGATCTGTAAAAGTATGATAAATTGTAAATATCTTTATCTTCACATGAGCAACTAAAAAATATAAATAAAGCTATGCAATATGTTTATGCACATACAGTCAGATGTAACAAGAAGACCTGAAAACAATTATACCAGTTAAACGTTTGTCAGAAATGGTGAAAATTATATGAAAAAAGTTATTGCGTTTTAAATTAATTAACTCCAAAAAAATATAAAAAAAAAATATAAAAATAGAATATAAAAAATGTCATTGTGTGTATAAAATAAAATGATATACTCTAAAAGTTTCATATACTCACAAATAGTATTTTCAAATTATAACACAATTACAAAAATCGTTATTCTTGGTTTTATATCTAATTTCATCTAAATTAAAACTTATAATGACTATAAAATATAACTGTGTTTAATACTATTAAGTGTTTATACTTTATACATGTTAGATTAACAAGATAAAGACAGTATTTATCTTCAATCCATAAAATATTAGCCCACATTAATAAAAAGTGAAAACTAAGATTGAATTCATATTTTACCTTATTGCACTGTTTGATCAGAAGTTGTTTAATGCAATCGAATTTATCCATATAATGTAATATATATAATATATATATGTTATTATAAAAACGTTAATTTAATAGTCAAGTAATATTTTTTTACAATTTTTTTTTTGTGTAAATTAATGTGTAATATATTAATTACTTTTTTCGTAATATTATTTTTGGGAATCTTTAGACATAATTTTCATATGTAGGTATAATTCGTATCAATTTTATCATTTTTTTTTTTATTAGTTAGGGTTTCTGTTACACTGTATAAACGAGTTAGAAATCCTACAACTCTCCGAGCGTGCTAAATTATCAGTTTCTAAAAGCTTTTAGTAGGAAACTATGTATTAAATTATAGTTCCATGTACGTACAACATAAACATAATTTGGTAACTTGAATATGCTTATGTATAGAAACTTAAATAAATTAAATACCTATCTAAATTTTGAAAAAAATTATTTATATTTTGATACCGATTTTTCAATACCTATTGGCTCGTATGAATCTATGTTAAAATCTTAGATTTATATGCCTACTTTTTAATGTTGGCTAGCATAAATTTACTTTTAATAGAATTATTATAAAATTATTTTTTTATTCAACTCCAGTATTAAAAATATTTATATTTTATTTTCTTATAATATATTGTTGAATTATTATTTCTAGTTTTTTGTTTTGAAATAATTAATTGGTTGACTAAGTACCTATTATTATATTCATTATTTCCTAGTATCTATGTAATGAAATACATATATTATGTCAAAATTAAAATTTTGTGTTTTATTTGTAATGAATAATGTAATCAGCATACTTTTATAAAAATAAATGAAATTAAACTATATATTAATGAGATAATGTATTATGTATTTTAAAAAAAGTTTAAAACCACATTTTCAGAAATAGTTACATCGTTATTCGTTATACTCGTATTATAAATAATACCCCACTTGTATTTCTTTGATGTACCTATTTACTATTATAAATTAAAATAGTACCTAAAGCAGTAACTAAAGTAGTAATTAAAAATTAAAAAAGTAGGTAGCTCATGTTTGAGTAGAATGTTTTTTAAAAATATAAATTATTAGTTATTATTATTAGATATTATTATTTGTTTTAAGCACTTATGTTATAATTTCTCATTTTAATTTATGTTGTATGATTATTATGAAAAAGTAAAATATATAAGAAATATAATGTTTTGAATTACAATTAATTGATAGATTTGATAGACAGTATAGTATTAATCGATGTATCATAAATTTTTAAGGAGTAAAATAGGCAACTACTTTAACAATATTGGGAGCAATGTTAAGAAATAATTCGCCAGTTTTTAATAGTTTTAATTTGCCAGTGACCTATATTATCGACTATATCGTATGTAGCATGACAAATTAGATATTTGAATTATCTTTGGTTTTACAATAATTGAATAGGTACCAAACCGGGTTTTTTACCAAAATATTTTAATACTCATCATATTAACAAGAATATTATCAAGATATCCTTATAATATTTTATTTCAACCATATTTCTATTGCAAAAAAAATATAATTTACTCTTTTTTAGATAACACTGTCTTCAAGATGTGAAATTACAAATAAATGTTCCAAAAAGTTGCTGCAGATAATTTGGAAGAGGCATTCATGCTTACTTATTGAAAGCCAACTTTGTTCTGTTAGAACTTAGAAATATAATGAAAACGCCAATTTGTATTATAAATCTAACATGCAGTACTTTGTTGGTCTCTACAGCTTCTATACTAAAATGTAGAATTAAGTTTTAATAATGATGAAAAAATGTATCACAATTTTAAAATATTTTCAAAGGTGTTATGTCAGTAAAAGAAATGGATACCATTCAAACTTCATCTTGTGAAAATAATCTGAAGGAAGTTCCGAAATCATATGAACGTGAACCAAAATTCAAAATTAATTTCACTAACACATTTTTGTTCTTAGGAATGAAGTTCTATGATTTGAAGCAGATGATGGTACAATTGTTATTGGACATAAAAATGTTTTAATTGCGGTTAGTCCATATTTTCGTGCAATGTTTAGTAATTTTGATGAAAGCAATAAAGATATTATTAATATAAGAAAATTTATTGGTTTCAACCATATATGGCAACTATTAGTAGATTATATTTATACTGGAGAAATTATGGTCACAAAAGAAAATGTACAGGTACCTATAATTAAAAACTTGATTTAATATAGACTTAAAACAACGTATCATTTTATCTTAATTATTGTTAATTTTTAAGGTGTTTTTACTAGCTTCAAATTTCTGACAGCTAGATTTTGCGAACAGGGCATGTGCTGAGTTTTTACAAAACAACTAGAGATATTAAATTGTATTCATATTAAAAAATTAGCTGACTTACTTAACTGTACGAAATTGATGTCGCGTTCTGAAGCATATATTAAACAACATTTTTTGTATGATAAACATAATTTAATTCCCTAAATCAAATAGTGATTAAAGAGGAACCGAAAGGGAAAAGACCACTACGCAGACTTTTGCCAAAAACATTTATATTTTAGGGTCACTATACCAATTGCGCATCTTATATTTCAGGGTCAGCTTACCAATTTTGCCTCCTTTATTTTACGGTTAGTGTACCAATTGCGCTTGTATTCAAATTTGCCTGGCAGCTACCTTCAGATTTAGAAATATTGTTTTTCGATCTAATTACATCAACTTCAACATGAACACATTAAAATACTTGAAAATTAAAAATATAATAATTTAAATTTTTTTTATAATATTTAAATTTTTGAGAATGTCATCAAATTTAAAAGCGACAATTCTCTGCACAGTAGACGACATTTGTCTAAAAGAATATTTGGATCCTTTACGTGGATTCACAACACATAAATCAGGAGTTACGCCAGTGGCTATCTGTACCGTGCGTGACACGAAAATGTTAAGATTCCAACAAGATAAATATGAACAATCGCTTTGGCCGAGTTCTAGATTTGTATATCGGCCATGCAATATAGATATCCGAGGGATGAAGATTTTGGCGTGAAAGTGGTGAATACAAAAGTTATTTACATGGATAACTAAATAACGGAATTATACGGGTCAATGGCACCTGTCACAGATGATTTTTTTTCTGGTCAAATAAGAGAATATTCAGTTGTGAAGTCAAAATATACAGGCCAAACAAAATTGTGGCTTGGTACTGCAAGTTTCCTAAATCATGATTGTGAGGCCAACACAGATATATGTCACTAGGAAATGACGGTGCTATAATGGCTTTAATAAGCCAACAAAAAAATCAGACCTGGCGAAGAAATAACTGTTAACTATGGCCAAAATTATTTCAGACGAAACAACGATGTGTCATTCCTGTGAAATTAAATACACAGGACCTTATCGAGAAAGTCAACAAGGTGCAGGTTGCATAATGTTGAATTCAGACTGCAGTGAAGAAGACTCAGAAACCGTACCCAGAGAAAATATATTTACATGCAACATGTGTGAGCAAATTTTTTTGTACAAATGTTGGCTAGGAAGACACATTGCCTTACATATTGTCCTAATTCATACATGTGAATAATGCGATAGGGTTTCCAAAAGATACACTACTACGACATATCAAAACTGTTCATCTCAAAGTGAAGCATTCTTGTGATATATGCGGTCGTCAATTTAGCACAACTCATAACAAAATTAGACACATCGACAGGATTCATAGCGAAGAGGATACCATTTTGCCAAATTCGTATTTAATAAATAATTTATATTTTTATATTATTTTGTATGTATGTATTGTATGTATTGTATTGTATTGTTTAATTATTAATGTAATTCAGATACTACAAAAATTCACATGAAAAATAAATCACAACAATTATATTTGAATATTAAAAGGTGAGTTATATTTAGATATTGCTTATATGAGTTATACTTTTAAAAATAATCGTTTATTATTTTTTTTTTTTTATAGAATATATAATTCTAGGAAAACTACTGAAACGACTGAATATAAAAATTTATATGAGTATACACAAGAAGCACACAAATCAACTATACCAACCGATATAATTTTGGTATGATATTTAATTTAATCTGTCGATAAAACACTCGATTGACGGTAAGGTAAATCATATTATAAACATATGATATTATTAACCATATGATACGGTAAACCGTATTTTATTTGTGCGGTAATTTATGTTTCACCTGGGCATAAAACATTTTTCATTTCAATTCAAGTAGGTATACAGTATAAGGTTAAGTTGTGCCCTTAGTATGTAAAATATCTATTAAATATTCAAATAAATGTTTTTAATATTTCTGATTTATATAACTTCAAATATTAATTACGCTATTAAAACCTTCCTAGTGGGCAAACGATATGATAAATGCGCTTGGCCAAAAACAATGCAGTAAAATTGAGGGAAATTAAGCCAAATCAATATGAATTTGATTATTATAGAGCAAGGGTTTTATCAAAAAATAATCGTAAGTTACTCAATTTGAATGTTTTCTAATGTTGGCATGTATAATAATAAATGTACGTTTCTATACTGCTTCCAACTAGGGTAAATACTTAACTCTGTTAAACACAAACACGATATGAAGAAAATAAAAAATCATATTATTTACCAAAATAAAATTATGAACTTTAGAATAATATTATAGAAACCTTGTTTTAAATTGTCGATCCTTAGCTATACAATTAATAAGGTGACCTATTATCCTAATATTATCTAATATTTATATTTAATTATTATTTTACATTTTTAACATTCCCCGATATCCGTTTACTATATTATAACATAATGATTAGGCAACAGTTCGACGGAATTATATGACTTATAGCCTCCCCCTCCCCCCGATTATGATTTTACCTCCCCAACAATATATCTTATTGATTTAGATAGGCCGTCTATGGGTCATTTTAAATTAATATAGTCTTGTGCGGGCTGGAGCATCCCCAAAAAAAGCACATTTTCACACGGTTTATATTATTGTTTTTAGAGTTTGTTTATTTGACATTCGAACGTAGTTCGAGACGTTTACACTTTCCATATACGTTGATTATAATAATATTATTGTAGCTGGAACGCGTAGCCGAAATACGCACTTGTCATCCCGATCATTATTGATAGGTACATATCAACCTCGTCGCGACGATTGAAATAATTATAATATTATTGTTGCTGGAACACGTAGACGAATATACGTACCCAGGGGCGGATTGGCCTATCGGGAAATCGGGAAACTTCCCGATGGGCCGGTTCTTGTGAGGGCCGGCAGGGCCGGTATAATTATTATAATATATTTACAAAAACAAATTATATTTTTATAATTTAAGCATAATATATATTAAGAAAATCAAATACCTACGAAGGTATTATGTTTAATATCTTAAACTATTGCAATTCATAGAAGGAATTTCGGTATTTACACTATTTTCCCTCCAATTCATGCTAATGTATTATTTAGAAATCTGTGGTATTGGTATTTTATTATTTATTTTTTATATTGTATGGTAGAATTCAGTTAGTTGCGTGATAATATTGATAACCTTATTTTATCATTATTTATG
>NC_042493.1:116222468-116224727 GCF_005508785.2 Acyrthosiphon pisum
AAATAAGTCAAAATGTTGAAAAATGTTATGGTGTATAGAAAAATGCTATAGTATAAACATTCAGTAAAAATTTCATGTTCCTACGGTCATTTGTTGTAGAGTGGCATCAAAATCGATTTTCTCGAAAACAGACTGCGTAAAAGTTTCTGTTTTTCCTTAATTTTTCTTTAGTTTTTCACTGCGCTTTTAAAAACTACTGGAAAATTTTATTTTTGGCCCCCCAAAAGTACCAACTAGATTAACTTTTCTATCAGAAAAGTGAAACTGTAGTTTAAGAAAATGTAAGTATTTTTACTGTCCTAAAAGGTGATGAAGAACACAAAAATAAAAAATTTTAATTTAAAAAAAACCACATTTGTAAATTCAATAAATTCATCGCTCCGCTCAGAATATAAAATATAATAAGATTAAACTTCAAGTTCAAGTTAGAACAGTCTGAACAACCTGTTTAACCTAATCTTATCTGCAGACTAACCCAAAACTGTTATAGCATTTAATAAATTATAGGTACCTATTATATAATTTACTAATTTAGTGGTGAAACTAAACAAATTTTGAAATTTGAGTAAAATTATGACCTTTTTTTTAGGGGGGGGGGGGGGTGCATATTTGCGGTGCAGGGCCGGTTTGATCCATATTTCCCGGGCCGAAAAAATTCGCCAATCCGCCCCTGTACGTACCTACTTGTAATCCAGATGAAAACGCCTCGTTGCGATGTTAATACACAAGCAATAATAATAATAATAATAATAATAAATGTATTTGGGAAAATAATAATTATGACCCCGAATAGGGAAAAAGTGCTATAGGAAAACATTTTTGGAATACGGGAATACCACTATTTGACAAAAATGACTTTTTTGTAATTATTTTATCAAAAATAAAAAACCACAAATATATAAAATTATACCTAGGTACATTAATTAATCATATTAAAAATGTTTTTTTCCGATTAAACTTTGCTCCACTCTTTACGGCAAATTATAAATATTCAATTGGAATGTAATTTTGATACGCAGGTTCTAGCCGGGTAGGTATCTATCCATAAAAAGAATGTAGTGATTAAAAAAAGGATTCAGCGCCACTGTTTTTGTTAGATTATAATATTATCAACTATAATTAATAATTTCTGGTTACAATAACTGCTATAATATTAGTCAAGTTGTATAAACATTAATGAAAAACAACTAAAAACAAACAAAATTATTATATTACAAAATTAAAAATTACATAATCATTACTAAATTTATAAACCCTCAGGTACCCATAGAGTAAGCGTATATAATCGTATATTGGTATTTTCATAGATGTAGATATTATATGTATCTAAGCAAATTGTATTTAGAATAATTAATCAAGCTTACATTTTTTTGTTCTGGTTATAACAGAATTCATCCCACTCCCTCCACCGTTGCAATATTGTTTGTTTAAATATTTTTTCTAATATTTCTTCTAATTATAATATGTAACGAATTGCAACCATTTACATTGATAAAAAATAAAATCATGTGTGAGCTACGCCCTTTACCTATTTACAGCCTGTATGAGCTGAAAAACAACCTGTATACACCCTCCAATTTTCAAGTAATAATCTATTGAAATAACTTTTATTGAAAAAGTTCCAGTAATTTATTGAGGCTATTAACTTCGGATAAACCAACATCCAATTTAAGTTGTACCTATAACCAGATTTAAAATTTAAAATCGTATTAAAATAAGTAGAGTTCTTTTCGAGATATGCTCATACATACAACAAAGGGGCAGTGTTTCTCATCTATATTATGCACGTTATATATGTTACCGGAAAAGATGACATTCAGTCAGTGTTGACAATGACTAGTCAATAACGATAATGCCTGATTTAGTAAGGAATTAACGTCAATAACTAGGCATCGATGACAATTCCTAATAAAAGAAGGCATTTATGATAACCAGAGCTAGGTTTCTGGCTCTGACTATGTCAAGGTTTCCCATGAACAATTTTTACATCACCCCACATAGCAAGAAGTTCGTTTATAGTATTATTGACAAACTCTTCCATTGTCTAAGTGCAGTATGGCTGGTGCTCCAAATGTTGTATAAATATCTGGTAAATTATGTGCATTGAAGCAATGAAGCACCGTGTAATAACATTGTTTTTTTTTTCAACAATCTGTTTAAAAATGGTTTTAAATGAAATGCGCATACAATTTGACAATGCAATTCTATTAAATACAATCTAAATGTAACACAACAACTTTTTTTTTGATTAATAATAAA
>NC_042493.1:116224797-116230733 GCF_005508785.2 Acyrthosiphon pisum
GCAAGGTAGTGAAATAAATTGTATTTGAGTTGTAAATATAAGAGTATTTTAGCTCACGGGTATTTTTATTACACGGGCCTTATAACCCCGTCTTGTGTAAAAACACGGGTACCCGTGTAGTTCACTACACGTGTAATCGAGACCTCTAGTATAGATAGCTATGTTCCATAATCAGATCGATCACCGATAAAGCGCTGTGTTGATATTTGTTTCGATTCGGACATTGCCTAATATAATACGGAAATGTTGAAAAACTACGAAATATCCAACATTGCCTAACCTTTTCAGTCATTGTCAACAATGACTAGGATATACCGACAATTCCTGAATTTTCATCTTTTCCGGTAACATATACATGTATAAACTTTCCTCTTGAATCACTCTATCAATTAAAAAAAAAACTGCATAAAAATCCGTTGCATTGTTTAAAGATCGAAGCATACAGGCAGAAAAGGGGACTTTGTTTTAATTATACTCAATATGTTATCATATGTTTTGTTTAAGATTCATTGCATTTAGTCAATTGTGATAGGTATACGAAATCCTATATTGTTTTCGAATAATAATTTATTATTTGTTTTAAGTACCTACAACACCATAACAGGGAAATTTAAAATCGTTATATCATCTCGTTAAAATAACCAATTTTTTCAGAATTTTAACTCGGTAGACAGAATTCAGGGCCACGGTCGTGGCGCGAGCTAAGTTAAAAATAAAAATAACTGCATGACGGTGTCTGTATAGTATATCGAACAGAAGTTTCCTATTTGAACTGTGTAAAATACAGGTAAATTTGTTATACGACATAACTAATTTTCTAATGCATCGATTAGCTCCCAGTAAACTCCAAAACATCAGAAATATTGTGTATAGCGTGCTTTTGTCAAAATCATCAAATTCGTACGTTTAGAAATTAAGTAATAAATAAAAATAATAATAATTACTAAAATTATTCATATTAATATTAAAAGTTAAACATAATTTCAGACCAATATATAACACTATATTTTGTCCATAAACTTTCGCACAATTTGGTAAACGTATATTAATATTATGTTTAAATATATTTTTATGTTAATAATCAAAAATAGACGTTTTTTTTTTTATTTATAAAGCTGGATTAAGACAGAGAAATAATGAATAGATTTCAGATTTTTCAGATTTTGTTCTTTAAATATTATTGCTGTAGGTACTAGTTAAAATATGTAGACTAAATACAAATTATATGATACAACTTAAAGTAATATTAAGTTTATTTAAATGATTGTTAAAAGTTCCTCCCCAAAGAGATATACCATATGAATAAAAGGATTGAACTAAAGTTAAATAATATATAATTCTTGTATAGGAAATTAATAAATATATATTATCTAGCTTCTTTGCTTGTAAGCTTTATATAAAAATGATATAATATTATTTTACTATGGACAAAAGCTAATCTTATATATCTTTTTAGACAGCCCATCAGTGACGAGGCAACGAACCAGAAGGGAAAGATGTAAATTATAAACGTATAATATTGTTCTAAATAATAGACATTAACAAAAGTTAAATTTTTTTTTAGACAGCCCACCAGTTTTGAGATCACGATTAAGAAAGAACTCATTGGATCGTCACCAGGTCCGGTGTTAATGATAAACCAGTTTATGACGGGTACATTTTAAACACATTTTATATATACTTTTATTATCACCAAGAAATTAACTAATCCAAATTTGCAAAAATAAAACTTATTTTAAAATATAGAAAAATTTGAGTAATTTATTGTTAATTGACATAATATGCCCATCCCATTTTAATTTATAATCTAAAACTAATCCTACATATTTTATTCCTCGTACTTTTTCAATATTAAAAAAAATTTGCAAGGCATAAACAATAAAATTTGGATACAATTTCAATGAATGGAGACTTAAATTGTAATTTTTAAGAATATTAGATGGATTTATTTCAAAATGAATAAATTTAGATTTAGATAAATCTAATTTTAATTTATTTTTACAGAACCAAGAATTCACATTATTTAGAACTTTATTTGATTCATTAAATAAATTATCGATTGATTTATCAGTAACTAATATAGCTGTGTCATCAGAAAAACTGAATAATTCAATATTTTAGTATTATTTTGTATTTTTAAACGATAATTTCTAACATGTAAATTATATATACTATATACATAGCTCGAGCTCCATCTGTACACACGCCCAAACAGTTTTCCCATTTAATATTATTATGATCCATAAAATTATTAGTGATATCAAATAGGTCTTTAGCTTTAGTACCACTTAATATAGATTTACAAAATAATAATTCTTCTATAATATCTACTCCATCCATAAACCGAACATAACATATTAAATATGCGTCTTTATTATTATCGGTTGCTTCATCAAGCTGAATCGCGAAATTTTTATTTCTTAATTTATCAATAAGCTGATCATTTATATTATCTGAGATATCTTGAATTCACTGACTAATAGTATTATTAGACAGAGGTATATTAATAAGTTGGTTTGCTACAGATTCTCCTATCAGAGTAGAAACCATATTGCTTACCATATCTATTGCTGATGGTAAAATAAGTTCTTCGGCAATCGTATGAGATTTTTTGCATTGTGCAATACGAAATGCTACTTTATATGAAGCCAAAAGAGCTTTAGATGGAACGCTTGTCTGTTTAACGAAACTAGAAGATTGTTTTTCTAATTTTGCAAGTTGTCTTACAAAATAATCACGTGATTTATTATTTAATGTACTATGATTAGTCTCTAAATGACGTTTTAATTTATTGGGTACCATACTATCAGCAGCTAATACTTTCAAACAAATAATACACTTAGGACGTTCTTAGTTATCTATTGTAATGCAAGTAAACCCAAAATCTAAGTAATTATTATCATATTTTCTAAACTTACGTTTATTTTCTTCTTTACAGTTGTCCTCATTTTGTTTACGTTTCGATTCAATATTAAGAAATTTTTCCATATTAATGATTGAAAAAAATAGCACGAAATAAAATAAAGTATTACGAATAAAGTTAGAAAAATGTACGCTCATATATTGCACACTACGTCACTACGAGAATACGACAGTTATAATACTGAATAACTGTAATTATTTTGTAATAAGCGTGTGTCGTGTATGGATAAGATAAGATAATCGTTTCTACAAAATTTTTATCGTACATTAAATTGATCTAAAAATAACAATATGTATAAAATTCCAACCGCGCGCCGCGCCGCCATTTGGGTGGCGCGCCACACAGTTTGGGAACCGCTGCTATAGCGCATAATTGGACAATGCTAGTTCTTCCATCCGACACCGAGCGCTTGTGTCGTCGCCTCGTCAGCGGCGTCTGGGCGGCATAATTGTCATTTGTCATTTCCGATTTACCATAGAAAAGAACAGCATCAACTGTTATTTTTTCTATGTACATCATTCTGTCCTTACAGTAAACGTGTTTTTTTGTTATTAGATTTTGCTTATTTGGTATAAAATGTCGTCTAAACACGCATACAAATGTTGCATGCGCAATTGCCTTAGTAATGGTAAGTAGAAACTTCTATTTAAAAATTATATGAACGTTGTAAACTGATGTACGTATAGTAACCACGTGGTTATTCATCATGGTTTATTGCTTTTTATACTGCATTGAATGTTTACACTTTAATTATTATTTTAATGTTATATTTCCATGTTATGCGATTCGAACGAATAATCTTAATCTGGATATAAATGTCCTTGTTTATGATTGCGTACTTGAGTATACAGTTTTGTTTTGCATCACGATAGAAAACTGTGCGTTCTAATTCCATTGGAAATGGAATATAATACCTTCTATTTTCTAATTGCATAGTGTAAGAGAATATCGCACTGTCTGAGCAAAAAGTCCATGTTGTAAATCAATTTTAAGTTTTAATTTTTGTATAGGTACATATAAATAAAGTTAGGATGTTGATGACTTGCATTTTTTTTCCTTGGATTTTATACAATGCTATAAGTCATTTTTGCATATTTTAGATAATTTTTTGTAGTTTTTGTACAATATGGATGCATTTTTCTCAAACTTAAGATTTTAAAGAAAATTTGTAAAACAAAAAAAAATTGTTTTAATATTATAATTGTGGGGTTTTTGGTGTTATACATTGTTAAAACAAGTGCTGTTTCAGATCATACATACTCCGATCATACACGCTTTATTTTTAATCGACATCCGACATCCTAACTATTAATAATATATTTAATATTAATAAACAATTAAAACATTTGATAAACAGCCCTTTTGTACTGACAGTGAGATATTAAAGGTCAATGTGAATGAATAATAAAAGTGTAATTCCATTTTATAGGTATGCAATCTCATCGTTTTCCAAACCCACGTTATTTTTTGGCAAACTTTAACAAATGGGCGGATGTTATAGATGCTGATTTGCATAACGTGGACGCAAATGAGGTATATTTAAAAAAAAAACGAGTGTGTTCTGTCCACTTTGGTGAAAATGATAGAAGTCCTGATACAAACCGCTTGAAGTGCAATGTTATACCAAGTTAAAATTTGCCACTAATATTATCCAATCCAGATACTCCTAAAGCAACAGTAGTTGAAATACCTTCTGTTGATTTAGATTTATGTGGCAAATGTCCAAATGATAATGTTGTTTCTTCTACACCAAATACCAATGTAGGAAAAGCAATTGTAAAACCTTCTATTGATTTAGATTTATCTGGTGTTCAGGAGTTGGATGGTGATTTAATCAATTCAATAGGTATGCTGATTCATGTTTTATATTAATAAATGGCTTGTATATTATTTTATTTCATAACATTTTTTTTTTTGCTATTGACGTATGCGATGTTCGTCGAATAGTTGATCTACACCAAAATGTCGTCTAACTGCAGCAACAAAATTTTCCAACGTGTTCAATGATAAAATCAGTAATAAGATGACAGTTGCTGGAGCATTATTCACACGTCTTCAATTACGCAAAACTAAAAAAGAAAAACATGGTAGAAGATTTACTAGAGATGAAAAAGTGTTAAGTCTTTCTCTATACAAACGTAGTCCAATGTGCTATCGCGTACTATCAAAGCTTTTCACTTTACACATCATAAAACACTTTCTAATTTATTATCAAATGTACCCATAAACACTGGTATCAATCCTATTCTGATGAAAGTTCTAAAAAGTAATGTTGAAAAATTACCACCTTCTCAAAAATATTGCTCTTTGTTGTTTGATGAAATGAGCATCAGTGCTGAATTACATTACAATGAACATTTAAACAGAATTGAAGGGTTTGAGGATTATGAGTATGAAAGAACTCAGAAGTTTGATGACCATGCATTTGTGTCCATTTCGACAGCATGTACATTTTCAATTTTTCCAATTTTGGTATGTACAATATTTTGCAGTTAATTTGCGTAATTTTGCCGACTAATTTTCAATTTTTGCGGACAAATAGTTTTTTAGCTGATCATAAAAAACAGATGACATGCTGGTGAAGAAATTTTTCGAAAAATTAAAAAATTAACTTTCTCTACTTTTTATCATACCGTTATTTTGAGGATAAATCGCACGACTTATTTTCAATTTTTGCAAACAAATAGTTTTTTAAAAAACTTTGCAAAAAATTAAAAAACGACTTACTTCACTTTTTAGTATACCACCATTTTGCGAATAAATAGCGCAATTTTGCGGACTAATTTTCGATTTTTGTGGACAAATAGTTTTTTAGCAAACTAAAAAAAACTGTAAAAAATTGAAAAACGACTTACTTCACTTTTTAGTATACCACCATTTTGCGGATAAATCGCGCAATTATGCGGACTAATTATCATTTTTTGCGGGCAAATAGTTTTTTAGCAAACTTAAAAAACTGCAAAAAATTAAAAACGACTTACTTCACTTTTAGTTGCTATTTCTATTTTAGTTC
>NC_042493.1:116231029-116239835 GCF_005508785.2 Acyrthosiphon pisum
TATTTTCAATTTTTGAAGACAAATAGTTTTTTAAAAAAACTAAAAAAATCCTATTTCACTTTTTATGATACCATCATAATTTTTACCACCGTTTTAATCCTCTATAGCCTTTTATTTTTTTCAATTAAAATTAAACATCATTAAAAATAGCTAGAACTAAAATAGAAAATAGCTAACTAAATCATGAAGTAAGTCATTTTTAAGTTTTTCTGTTTTTTAGTTTGCTAAAAAACTAATTGCCCGCAAAAAATGAAAATAAGTCCGCATAATTGCGCGATTCATCCGCAAAATAGTGGTATACTAAAAAGTGAAGTAAGTCGTTTTTAATTTTTTGCAAAGTTTTTTTTAGTTTGCTAAAAAACTATTTGTCCGCAAAAATTGAAAATAAGTCCGCAAAATCGCCCGATTTATCTGCAAAATAACGGTATGATAAAAAGTAGAGAAAGTTAATTTTTTAATTTTTCGAACCATTTCATCAGCATGTCATCTGTTTTTTATGATTTGCTAAAAAACTATTTGTCCGCAAAAATTGAAAATTAGTCCGCAAAATTACGCAAATTATCCGCAAAATATTGTACATATCAAAATTGAAAAAATCTAAAATGTACATGCTGTCGAAATGGAGCTCCATGCATTGGTTTTCATGGTTCTTGATATTACTAAAAAATACAAACAACCAATCGCATATTTCTTTTGCCAAGGGTCAACAAATAGTCATAGACTTTAAAAAGTTATTAAATATGTTATCTGTGAAGTGTATTCAACTGGTCTTCATGTAGTGGCCACTATAAGTGACCAAGGAGCGAAAAATGAAGCTGCTATCAATAACTTACATTTTGTTACTAAAGCACATGACCTTAGATAGAATAAGGAATATAGAGATGACATCAATGAAATTCAAAGTTACAATAAATGCTTCCAAATTATTCACTTATTTGATGCACCACATTTATTAAAAGGTAATAATATATATGTTACCGGAAATGTTGACAATTCCTAAAATCGGAAGGAAATGATATCATCGCCTAGTATATGTTATCATTTCCTAACGACAGTAGGCAAAGATGCCACATTTTTAAAATTTAATCTGATTTATTTAAATTTTACTTTTATCAAACATAATTATTAATTAATCTACTATCACCTTAATAAATAATCAATAAATAAACAAGTATTTTTTTAACATTTTAATTTATGTAATTTAAGCCTTTTAAAATTTTTTTATGATTTGCAACGTAGTTACTCATTTTTATTTTCACATGGCAAAGTTCCATGACATTTAGAATTACAGATTCTAGATGCCGATCTGCAAGCACACTTGTTCGTCTTACATTTTGTCTTACATTGACATCGTGTATATTCTTATGCCCCTGAAATACTATTTACAGTAGCTGCCTCCCGAAGTGATAACGGTTTTTCTTCTTGACCTGCCGATTTTAAAACAGTACTTAGATCCAATAAATTTGCTTTGAAAGGATTTATTTCTGATCTTGTGTAATTGAACAACTCTGACGTTGACACCGAATTTACTATTTTATGCCAGGGGCACACATGCGTGTTTAAAATCTGTTATCGCAATCGACATAAACCCGTGTTTGATATAATTTCATGTCTCCGCACAGATATATAAATTTATTTTATATACCCGTGTGTCTCCGTTTCTCATTTAATTTGAGTTCGACAGCATTATCAGTTCTATAGCGTCTACTATATAGAGTGTAAAGGACTATAATTATATAGTTTTATTTAATTAATTTATAATAATTATAATTTGTATCGAAACAATATTTATCAATTTTTACAGTAAAATATACATTTTTAATATCATTAAAAAAAAAATTAATTAATAAATGTCATTGTATGCATTTTTTTATATATTTTTAGATCATAAAATTCCGAGCCCTAGTAATAACATTGCCTATTAAACTACGGAAATGATGACAATTCCTAGGCAGTGATAACATTGCCTTCCGCTTTTAGGAATTGCCAACATTTACTAGGAATTGTCGTAATTTCCTAAATTTTCAACATTTCCGGTAACATATACATTACTCATTTTATATATTTAATATAGTTTTGATATGTTCATAGGTATTCGGAATAATTTGTTGACAAAAAACTTGATTTTCACTATTGACAACATTACATATGAAGCTAAATGGCAACATATAATAGATTTATATTGGAAAGATAGTGAAATGGAGAATTTGAAGATGTTACCTAGGTTAACTAATAACCATGTCACTCAAAAGATCTCAAAAGATCTCAAAAATGAAGGTGAAGTGTGCAGCCCAAGTTTTTAGCCAGCGAGTATCTTCACTAATGGCATTCTTAGCTTGTATGTATAATATTATAATAAGTTATGATATTTTATGTCACTCAAAAGATCTCAAAAGATCTCAAAAATGAAGGTGAAGTGTGCAGCCCAAGTTTTTAGCCAGCGAGTATCTTCACTAATGGCATTCTTAGCTTGTATGTATAATATTATAATAAGTTATGATATTTTTTATAGGCATACATATCTTATACAAGGAAATTTATACTAACACATAGTAATTGCTTCCTTGTATTTCAGCTCAAAAACAAATTGATGTCGATGCTCGAGGTACTGCAAATCTTTGTTTATTTTTTGACCTGTTGTTTGATTCTGTAAATGGTTCTTATAACAAAATAGTTGATGGTAAAAAATATAGAACAGCAATTACAATGAAATCTAATCATTTTGATCTGTGGGAAAAATCATTACCAGTATTACACTCTATGGTATTTATTGATTCAAAATCTCAAAAACGTCCAAGATCTCCCACTGTGAAAAATTGGGAAAAAACAATTAGAGGTTAGTAGTTCATTTTTATTTTATTTAAATTATAATTATTTGATATATTTTAATTCTAATGTTCCCATTAATAAATTGGAGTTTATTTTGTTTATAGGTTTAAAAGCAATATTCACATTCCTACATAGTAAGGGCATTAAGTCTGTTTTACCTCGGAATCTAAATCAAGATTCACTTCAAAATTTCTTTGGTTCTTCACGCAGTATGGGATGTAGAAACACCAACCCTTCGTGCACTTCATTTTCGGCATTGTATAAGACATGACTTCTAAACAATTTAATGTCAACACATTTTCCTGGCAGTAATTGCGAAGACGATCTAGCAACATCTTGCTTGACTTCTTATCAACATTTATTTGACAATTCAACTTCAGAACGAGGAGAAGATAATGATAGTACCTCTGAAGTTTCTGTAAGTGTTTTGTTTTTGCAGAGACCATTACCCACAACTTGATAAAACAACCAGAAGAAGAAGAAGTTCAAAATTTAACTGTACAAACACATAATTACATCTCAGGTTACATTATTAAAAAATTAAATAAAACTTTTTTCAAAAACTGCAATTGCTTGACACAATTATGTACAAATCAATTAAAAAGTAATCATGATATTATTTCTAACCACGAATATTCTAATAAATAATCTCTTAAAAATATCCAAATGAAACCTTCTGTTCCCTTGTACAAAACATAATTCAAATAATATCTATATAATTACCAATCTTATGTCACACTTCAAATTTAAAATCAAATCTTTGTTCAATAGTTAATCAACAATTAAATTCAAATATACTATCATGTCCTGTCCATGGAGAATTATTTAGTAAAACTTTTTTAAATTGTATTATTAAATTTTTAATACATAACTGGTGTAACAATATCAATAAAATTCTCAATGGTAAAATATCAATTAATGTCAATGAAAAAGATCCAATTAAAATCAATGCTCATAATCGTTATGTTAAATTTTGTAAATATAAACATTTAAAAAACAGAAAATTTTAATCTTTTTTTTTATATTTAAAATATCAATAAATGCTGTACAGTTCCCTCTCTAATCACAAAACAGTATAAGGCACTACCTAATTGTATTTATATAATATTATAATATAATAATATTATTTATATATATATTTTTTTTTTTTTTTTTAATTATTTGGATTATTCATTTAGTAAATCACGACACCAATTTCTTTTTAGTCGACGTCAGGGGTTGCCTGGAATTGTGCGAGAAGCTAAATTGGATGGGGATTAGGATGATAGGGAAGTCTGTTATGAAATCTTTTGTAATATGTTATGGCTTCAGCATGAACAGTATTTATGTTTAGATCTGTGTGGAGACATATGGTGGGGCTTTAGTGATTAATCTAAAAATTTTATTTTGAACGGTTTGGATTTTATTTACATTAGATACTTTCGCATTGCCCCACAGTTGTAGGCCATAAGTCCACATGGGCTTGATTAATGACTTATATATGAGAAGTTTGGAGTTTAATTTAGTGTGTTTGTTAGATATTAGTGGTTTAACTGAGCGTAGTCGTTCGTTTAGGGCGAGTTTTTTAGCTTTGATATGGGGTCCCCAGGTCAGGCGACGGTCAAATATTAGGCCTAAGTACTTAACCGATTAGGATGAAGGGATTGGTATGTTATTGAGAAAGACTTCTGGGCAGGGAGGGGTTAATAAACTAAATAACTTTTTGTAAATTCTAATTATTTAAATTTTCAAAACTATTTGCTATAGCTGTAGCTAATAAATCACTATTACAGTTACCGTTAATATTTGAAATATTGTAACGATCAGGTGCTGAAATATATGTTGATGATGATGTACTATCTAAAGATGACATTGGCGTAGAACAAGTAATGTCTTGTCTTGCATAACAAATATTGGGTACATAAGATCTAATTTCATTAAGCCTTAATTGAGTTAATATACTTTGAATTTTTTCTTGACCAATTATTGCATTTTCAGTTGATAATTTCTCCAATTGAGAAGCAACATGTTTCCCAAAAATTTCATATTCATTTGGTTTTGATTCAGTATTTATAGTCTCATTTAATTTTTGTAATTGTTGCACAGTGGATGATAACTCTTGTAATCTAGATTTTTTTTTCTCGGTAGTTCCATGTGGTTGGTAATATCCGAAGTGAAATCTTTATTCATTATTAAGGCATTGTTTATTTCAAGTGAAATATTATGTTCTTCATCTCTTTCGTGGTCATTCATACATATTAATTGACTATTTGTTTGACTTATTGAGTCTACAACTGATGTATTCTAAAAACAATAACAATAGTTTAAAATGTATTGTAGGTACCAGACTCAGAAGATAAGTGGAAAAACATTGAAAAGGGATTTAATACAAGGTGGAATTTCCCAAACTGTTATGGTGCTATTGATGGGAAACACATAAATATTCGTGCACCTAGTCATTGTGGAAGTTTTTATTTTAACTATACAGGAGTAAATAGTATCGTATTAATGGCAATTGTAGACGACAATTATTGTTTTCGCTACATAGATATTGGCTGTAACGGAAGAGTATCAGATGGTGGCGTTTTCCAAAATTGTACAATATTTACTGCACTGGAAAATAATATACTGCCTGATGGAGGGTTTATTGTAGGAGATGATGCTTTTCCATTAAAAATATACTTACTTAAACCCTATTCGCGAAAACAACTGACAAAAGGTGAAAACATTTTTAACTACCGATTATCTCGTGCGAGACGAATTGTAGAAAATGCATTTGGGATTTTAGTCGGTAGATTCTGAATTTTTGAAAAACCTCTTTCTTGTGAAGTCTCAACTGCTGATAAAATTGTTAGAACGTGTTGTGCATTAGACAATTGGCTAAGATCGGAATTGGTAGCGGTATACATGCCCAGGGGATCAGTTGATGAAGAAAACATTAATGAAGGCATAATAACTGAAGGATCATGGAGAACACAAAGTTATTCTAGTTTTTTGCCAATTGCTAATTCAAGAAGTGATCACTCTTCACAAGCTGCTAGAGATTTAAGGGATAAATATCAGGAGTATTTTTTAAACGAGGGATCAGTATCATGGCAAGAAATGATATATTAATTATTAATGTCAAAATTATAACTATATAATATTATTATATATATATATATATTAAATTAAAAATAATATAATATTTTTTAATCTTATTATTTTTATAAAATATAGTATTACAGCTTATATTTATACTATACAAGTTCTCATTATTATAAAGACTTAATTATTTTTCTTTCTTTTTAGATTCATTTTATTAAAATCATTTTATTTTTACTACCTAATAATTTATAATTATTTAGTATCAATTTTGTATTTTGTTGTATGTATTCAAAATCGTGTATTTTATAGTTTGAAAATTAATTATAATTTTTATATAATAATGGTCATAATAGTGTTGAATTATTATTCAATCTATCATCATATTTTTCTATTTCATGTAATATAATACATTGAATTTTATAATTTTTATTTATAATTTATGTTATAAATTAAGTTTCTTATATTATTATTATATATATTAAATTATGTTAAAAAAGAAAATTAATACTTACAAGGCTAAGGTTGTTATGAGTCTTTCTTTTATTGCCAGTCCCTTGTAAAAATGCTTCCATCTCTTTAAACCATTTCACTTGTGGAACGTATAAGTAATCTGTTCCTGCACCCGATTTTTTGGAACATTCAATTTTTTTTAACTCTTGTGAGTACGTTGAACGTAAGTTTTTAATTTTAGTTTTTACTTCCGCAATTCCAAAGTCTGGTATGTTCATAACCAGGGCTGTGAATTTAATGCACCAAAAAACTATTAAATATGCACTAAAAAATGTCAAAATATGCATGAAAATATGCACTAAAAAATATCAAAATATGCAAAAAAAATATCAAAACATGCATAAAAATATGCTATTAAAATTTCGTAAAATATGTACTAATTTTTCAAAAATATACAAAAAACAACAAAAATTATTTTTTTAAATACTAAATATAATTGTTAAAAATTTATGGGTATTACATATTTATATAAATTTTAATTAATTGCGATCTTCATCATCGTCATTTACGGCATCTATATAAAAATTATTTTTTTTAATACTTAATATAATTGTTAAACATTTATGGGTATTACATATTTATGTAAATTTTAATTAATTGCGATCTTCATCATCGTCATTTACGGCATCTATATAAAAAAAATAAATATAAATATAAATATAAATTTAATATTTATTATTTTACCTCTAAAGTAATTATTGCATTGTACGATTAATGATTTTTTGAGATTTTCAAACTTGAAAGATCTCCTGTTTGGTGTCAATATATTCTTATATAAAGAAATCGATCGTTCTACATCTGCGGATGTTATTGGTGCAAACTTAAAATACGCCATGTCGCTACTGGTTAAATCTTCTGGTATATCCAAATCACCTACATTCTCTTCTTCGCCAGTTAATATTTTTGAAATATTACAAACAATTTGAAATCCTTTGTTTTTGTTGAGAACTGTTTGTAATTTTTTATTAATATCAATTCCAGCGGTAGGTACCTGTTAATTGACTAAACTTTGATGAAATATCTTGTATGATTGCAATACCTTCAGATAAGGGTATACCTTGTTTTTGTAGACGCGTTATAGCTATGGGAAGACATGCAAAATTCGAATGTATAAAAGTCAAGTTTCCTTTCATTTGAGGAATTTTAAAATATTTTTGAGCATTTTTTATGGAAATCGCATCGTTCTCATCAAAACTTTCAATTATGTTTTTTACAGTTTGAAAGTTTTCACTATAATATAATACGGCAGAAATCCACGTACCCCAACGTGTCAGAATAGGTTCAGGAGGTAGTGATATATTTGGTGCATCAGTATGAAATTTTTGAACACGATAAGGCGCCTTTTTGAATACTCGTTTAACATTTGCTACTAGTTTATCAACTTTTGGAAATTGAATACGTATTTGTTCAGCGACTCTATGTAATCCATGGGAAGTACAAGTTACGTGAACCATTTTTGGATACAACACTTTTAATGTATCGCCAGCCTTCACCATATAAGGCGCAGCATCACTTAAAAACAGCAATACCAGAAAATATCGTTTCGTCTTATTCCGTCAGGCCATAATAAATAAAGTGAATTTTCAAATAGGGAACATATTGTACTATGATTTGTTTTCTGTAATTGTTTGAGGTTAAATAAAAAAAATTCACCTGGACGATCGAGGAGTAATGTACCGATAATAACTGAAGCAATAAAGCGGCCCTCGGCATCTGTTGTCTCATCTATTGAGACCCAAATTTTCTTTCCCGCTACTTTTTGTCTTATTTCGTTTAAAACTTCCTGGTAACAATGGTCAACATTAACTTTGCGTATTGTTGTTTGATCTGGAATATTTTGTCCCGTATATTTTACCAAAAATTGTTTGAAATATGTCAGTGGCGGTTTTGGGGGTGAGGCAAGTGAGGCGCCGCCTAACCTACAATTTTAAGTAAAAAATACTATTAAAGTATAATTTTTGGCCCACCAATAGCATATACATATTTCGATAATAATTTTTAACGTTTTTATGATTTTATTTGAGAAAAAAATCTTCTTTGCCAAGTTTAACAATATGAATTATCATTTATTATATTGTATATGGTAAATCATATTATCATTTAGTGTTTATTACCAAAAATAGTGATAAACCGATAAGAAATGTATGAAATAATTATTACGTAAACAAACGCTGGTGTTTCAACCGGCGGCAATGTTCCGATGACATCAGAAGGCACCGTTCAACTCCGCCTCAGATTATTTACTATTGTGTACATGAATTACACACACAAGCGTATGTACGCGAATGCACGCGACTATTAAATAACTAGAGTTGCGCATGCGCAATGATCATTGTGAGGCTCGACTAACATCGCCTTATGTACTAAAAATAGACTCGGTATACAGAAATATAATATAGCC
>NC_042493.1:116239885-116245595 GCF_005508785.2 Acyrthosiphon pisum
TAGTAAATAAATACGAGGTGTTTGAGTTATCACTAATACTTTATTAATATAATCAATTTTAAAAGAAATTTAGTTGCACAGAATGATAATTAGACTTAAGAAAACAACAGAGGCTCTGCTCGATGGTCTGCTAGGACTACACTGAATATTACACAGACAGCGAGACACGGCAGGGGCTCGCTCGGGCTCAAAACTGTCCACACAGCGAATTCCTTAAGACCGTGTGACTCGTCTGTTCACACATTAATATGCTTACACACTATACTATATTATACTATTACTATATCTCATACTACGTCAGTGGCGGTTTTGGGGGTGAGGCAAGTGAGGCGCCGCCTAACCTACAATTTTAAGTAAAAAATACTATTAAAGTATAATTTTTGGCCCACCGATAGCATATACATATTTCGATAATAATTTTTAACGTTTTTATGATTTTATTTGAGAAAAAAATCTTCTTTGCCAAGTTTAACAATATGAATTATCATTTATTATATTGTATATGGTAAATCATATTATCATTTAGTGTTTATTACCAAAAATAGTGATAAACCGATAAGAAATGTATGAAATAATTATTACGTAAACAAACGCTGGTGTTTCAACCGGCGGCAATGTTCCGATGACATCAGAAGGCACCGTTCAACTCCGCCTCAGATTATTTACTATTGTGTACATGAATTACACACACAAGCGTATGTACGCGAATGCACGCGACTATTAAATAACTAGAGTTGCGCATGCGCAATGATCATTGTGAGGCTCGACTAACATCGCCTTATGTACTAAAAATAGACTCGGTATACAGGAATATAATATAGTCAGCCGGCATTTCAACGTAAAAACACATTATCACTTATCAGTAAAGATGTTATTGTTACAATCGAGACTCGGGACAGTCCTAATTAAACCGTTGTCGTTGTAATATCTATTGATAATAATTTTATATTTGTCATTAGTCATTTCTGTCTTGACGTCTTGTACGAATAGTCGCTACTCGCTTGTGTAGTTGTGTCTTACACTTTTTCGGTGGATCCGGTTCGTCTTAACGTCTACGTTAAAATATATGTGCGAGTGCTGCAGTTTTTTGTAATAAACATTATTAAATTAATTACTGTTGGAGTTATGACGTATCCAGTGACAGACGTGGTAGTTATGTTGTTGGAGACGCCGTTTCGACGATGGCATTCTGATAATAAAAATGATTTGCTAAAAGTGGGTAAGCCTATTCCGATTTTGTCAGCTTTGGCTCCTGACAAGAAACTAAGTAAGGTATTCTGTAGGTCATTTAATCCAAATTTATATCAACAACACTCTTGGTTATGTGGGAGTCATTATATACAAAAATTGTTTTGTTGGCCATGTTTGTTGTTGGGTAAAATGAAGTCTGTGTGGAATACTGTTGGGTATTATGATTTGAAAAATTTATCTAGAGGTATACAAATACATCAAACATCAAAAGAACATATTCATAATCATTTAGGATTAAAAAACCTGGAAAAAAATTCTTTTACTATACTAGATGTTGTTAATGAACATGGTAATTTGTTTAAAAAAAATTATAATGAGAATGTGAGATTAAATCGTTTATTTATGGAGCATTTAATCGATTTGGTTTTATTTTTGGGAAAACAAGAGTTGGCATTTAGAGGTCATGATGAAAGCAGTGATTCATTAAATAAAGGGAATTTTAGAGAGTTGTTTGATATGCATATTATTAGGTGTACTCAAGAAATACAAAATCATTATAATAGTATAAAAAACATATTTTCAGGTATGTCCAAGTCCATTCAAAATGATTTAATTTCATGTATTTCTGAATTTTTAATAAACCAAATAAAAAATGAAATCAAACAATGTAAATTTTATTCCATTCAAATTGATGACACTACAGATATCAGTCAAAAAACACAATGTTCAATAATAATTAGATATGTTACAGATAAATCTGAATTGGTTGAGCGTTTCTTGGGTTTTCATAATGTTAGTGAAGACCGCACGGCTCAAGGTTTATTTAATTTGGTTAATTCTGTTTTACATGAGTTTGATATAGAAAATAAATTAGTTGGACAATGTTATGATGGGGCATGTGTAATGTCTGGGCATTTAACAGGTTTACAGGCTAGAGTTAAGGAAGTTGCACCTAATGCTTTATTTACACACTGCCTAGCTCACAGATTAAATTTGGTATTGCAACATGGTTGTAGTATAAATGCTAAATGTCGTATATTTTTTGCTAACCTCACTGGTATCGCTGCTTATTTTCACAATTCCACTTCACGTACTAATTTTGTAGATACTATTGTAGGGAAAAGAATTCCTCAATTTGTCCAAACAAGATGGTCCTCGCGGTCAAAAATTTTACACACAATAGTTAATGAGTGGTCTGGGTTTATAAATGTTTTTGACTGTATTAGCAAAGATCCAAAATCGTCATCTGAATCTATTTGTGGTGCTATTGGTCATCTTAAAAATTTAAAAACTTTTGAATTTGCTTTCTTAGCACTGATATTTAGTGATATATTCATATATACTGACAATTTATTTAACATACTCCAAAATAAATCATTTGATGTAGAATTTTGCTTGAGAAAAATAAATATAACATATGATCTTATAAATAAAAAAAGGAATGAACCTGAATTTTTAAAATTATTTAATCAAGCAGTTACTCTTACAAAACCTCCAAAAGCTACAAGAAATGAATCTAACAATCAATCAAATTTTAAAATATTGTTTTATGAAATAATTGATAATATTCTAATGCAATTAAATACCAGATTTCAAGATACAAATAAATTACTTTTTTTGCAGTTAGCTGATGTAACTAAATTTAAAGAATATTCTTGTATATTTCCTATAAATGCTTTAAATAATTTGAAATCAACTTATCCTAATATATTTTATAATATTAATACATTAAAAGTTGAATTGGAGGTTTTGTATAGTGATGTAAAATATCAAAATTTATTACACATTTATGACATGGTAAAAATTATTGAACTAGATGCATTGAAAGACATTTTACCTGAAGCTTATAAATTATTTATTCTTATTTTAACCATACCACATCAACTAGTGTATCAAATGAAAGAAGTTTCTCTTGCCTCAAAAGAATTAAAACCTGTTCTCGAAATAGTATTTCACAAGTTCGTTTAAGTTCTCTCTCAATACTATCAATTGAAAAATCCTTGATTAATCAACTTAAAAAAACTGAATCATTTTATGATGATATTATAAACATGTATTCTAGTCAAAAAGATAGGAGTATAAATTTAATATACAAAACATAATAGTTTAATTTAGTTAATTAATAGTTTTAGAACTAGACATACTTGAAAAGGTCCTTTTCAGGACTAGGCATACCTACTCAAAAGGTCCTTTTCAGGACTAGGCATAACAACTTAAAAAGTTCTTTTCAGGACTAGGCATACCTACTCAAAAGGTCCTTTTCAGGACTACCAAATTTTAAAATTCTCTGTTTATTACCTATTTATCACTTACTATATTATTGACTATACGAAACAAGTATATTATTAGCATTCATACAATTATAATTATTTTTATGTTTTTTAATTATATTTATTGTGAATTCTAATTTTGTATGGTGGGGGGGGGGGGGGTGATACATAGGTTGCCTCACCGAAAAAATACTCCCAGAACCGCCACTGAAACTCGCTTCAGTAATGAAATTAAAGAATTTGCTATAACGCTTAATTATTATTCGCCTAAAGCACTTAAGTACCTATTGCAGGTAATATAGCTTTAATTGCTTTATAGTTTTTTATTTATATGGTTAGGTATATTAGTTATGATATTATAATTTATATATTATATTTTTTTAGGACTTTTATGAAACTACCTAGTTGCAAATCTATTCGTAATTGGACTTCAAGTGTAGATGGAGAACCAGGTTTTTTTAAAGAAATATTTACTGCTCTTAAAAATTTAAATCCTGATGATAAACATTGTAGTCTTATGTTTGACGCTATGTCTATAAAAAAATAAATATTATGGGATGAAAAATTACAGAAATTTGTGGGAAACTGTGATTATGGAAACGAAATAGATATTGAAGGTATTGATACTCCAGCCTCTGAAGTGTTAGTTTTTATGCTGGTTAGTATTAACGGAAGGTGGAAACTGCCAGTAGGTTATTTTCTACAAAATAAAATTACAGCAATTGCTCAAGCTGAACTTATAAAATCAGCATTAACCCATGCTTATGATTCTGGTTTAAATGTCTGCAGTGTTACATGTGATGGTGCATATACTAATTTTTCTTCCTTAAAGATACTTGGTTGTGAATTTGGCTCAAGTTATGATGACATAAAGTGTTG
This sequence comes from Acyrthosiphon pisum, assembly GCF_005508785.2. Taxonomy (NCBI): domain Eukaryota; kingdom Metazoa; phylum Arthropoda; class Insecta; order Hemiptera; family Aphididae; genus Acyrthosiphon; species Acyrthosiphon pisum. The sequence continues at coordinate 116,244,226 of NC_042493.1, forward strand.
GTTTGAACACCCTATTAGTAAGACAAAAGTATTTTTTATTCCCGATGCCTGTCATATGTTAAAACTTGCTCGTAATACACTAGCAAATAACTTTGGGTTAGAATCTGAAAAAGGCTTCATTCGATGGGACCATATAAAACAATTATTTAATGTTCAAAAAGAAGTAGTTTTAAAACTTGGTAATAAATTAAGTATGGCCCATATTGCTTGGTTCAATAACAAGATGAAGGTAAAATATGCAGCACAAACCCTTAGTTCATCTACAGCTGATTCTTTGCAATACCTTCAAAGTACACATTTTCCTAATTTTGAAAATATTGAAGCCACAATAGAATATTGCCGAACAATAGACCGAATTTTTGATTTTCTCAACTCCAAAAGTAAATTTTCAAAAGGATTTAAGTCCCCTATTTTCTCTAATAACATATTGAAACTTGAAGAAATGATAGTGCCATTAATTAAATATCTGTTCACTCTAAAGTTTAAAGATTCCCTATTGTATACTTCCAATAAAAAAACTTTTATCTTAGGGTTTGCTATTGCAGTTAAGTCAGTTTTATCCTTATCCAAACAATTATTTTCACAACACACACATTTTAATTATATATTAACGTACAAATTTTCTCAGGACCACATAGAGTTACTTTTTGGACGCATTCGACAACGTTTCGGCTCAAATAATAACCCTAATGTTTTTCAATTCAAAACAGCAATCAAACAAATTTTAATGAAAAATTCAATTAAATGTCAGTCTAATTTTAATTGTAATACTTTTGATGATGAACCAATTGGTTCCTTATTTGAATATAAATGGAGTAAAAAAAAGAAAGAAATTGATTATGATAAAGAAGTTGTTATAGATGAAATTGACGATATTGCTTTAAAAAAAGTGGAACTCCTTAATACTTATGATAGCTCCCATAATATATGTCAATTACAAGATGCTAAACATAACATTTTATACTATATTGCTGGTTATATTGTGAAAAAAATTGATTTAGATTGTTTCAGCTGTACTAATTCCTTGTATAAAAAACCTAATGAACATGATTATTGTAAAGAAAATTATTATTCTAAATTTGTTAACTTAAAAAATCGGGGTGGTCTTATTTCAGCTTCTAAATCAGTTTTTCTAATAATTTTAAATGCAGAAAAACTATTTTTACATCTTACAGACAACTTAAAATCTCTTCATGTTCCACAACTAGATGTAAAAATTATTAAACACGCCATCAACACTTTTTCATTAGACAAAAATATATTTCCAGATTTAAATTGTAACAATGTAACTCTTCTTGAACGACCACACAAATTAATATTAATCACCCTAATAACAAAAAAGTTTTTAAAAATAAGATTAAAATCATTTG
>NC_042493.1:116245645-116248643 GCF_005508785.2 Acyrthosiphon pisum
TATTTTTTGGTCAATGAGTGCCCAAAGACGAAACTTTTCACCAAGTCTCAAAACTTTAGTATTTTTTGCAAGTCAACGACATTTTTGTAGTCCTAATCCAGTCAGGACTATTTACAAAATTAAAATGTTGACAAAATCATTAAAATCACAAAAATTGACACATTATTTCGAGTTAGAAATTCATAACATTTTTCTATTTTTATCTAACCTTTGAAAATGTAATACAAGATTCCCCTTAGGTTTTCCTACATTGAATATAAAAAAAACTTTACGAGAAAGTCAAATTACATTTTTACGAACGTTTAAAATTAGGTAATGCTGGTTATTGTCCGTAAATTAATAAATTCTCATATACAATATTATTGTAATTTAGTTGTAATTCAAATACGAATAACTGTAGATACTTTAAATGTACACTATATGTTTATTATATTATTCTATTATATCCTAAAATGTATTTCAAGTATGACATAATTCATATTTATAGATAAAACGGAATTACTATCTGGAAATCAAGGTTAAAAAAAAATAAATAGTTTTATACACATAAAAATGTTTAGTTAGCTAATGATATACATTTTAATATTCAAAAATTCAATAATTTAAATTAAAACATTTGCTCGTTGTAATTCAGTGAGTTTTGGTTTTAGAGCCATGGTTAAGAGGCCAAAATGACTTGAAAAAATTCGGTCTACCCGAATTTGATATTTAAAACACCTGTTGCCATTTAAAAAATAACAAGTTGTATTGTGCATGCGCAAACTAAAAGATTTACAAATTTGAAAATCATCAAAAAATGTGTATTTATGTATTCCCTAACTCCTCCTGAAAACCCCATAACAATCCGAGGTCACCGGATTGAAATATGTCGTGTTACCTTTAAAAGGAAACACACTGTATATATTAGCAAAATAATTAAAAATATCATGTTATTATAAATATTCTAAGAGTTAGGTTATAACTAGGTATTAAATATATTAAATTTAGATTCATGATAATCGTATATATATTACGCAGTCAAATGATGTGTTGGCACGTTGGCACTAATTTTATTATTCTACAATGTGTATCTAACACATTTATTGCTCACGACGCTTTTTTATATCATCAGGTGGCAACGACTGCCGGTTTGGTTTCAGCGGTGCATACTGCACTAGTACAATATAGTGATGCTGCTCGGAACAGTTCTGCAAATAAAACAATAAAACCATATTATTTGAAATTGTTCAAGTTCAAATTTTGACAAAATGTATCCAATTGAAAATTGAAAAATTATTTTGTAATTCAAATTGTATAAAATGTTCAACTATTATAGCTAAGGATTGAAAATTTAAAAGAAGCTTCCATACGTAAGTAGTTAATTCTGTAACCAAAAAATATAAAAATATACATAAAAACAGTTTTTTTTTTAAATATTCATTTTAAGTTTAAATTTGGACGAAATTACATATTAAATAACCGAGAATTACGATTTTATTTTATTTTTTGTAATTTTATAATATGAATTCAACTTACTGGCTACCGTTTTAATAATAAAAGTAATAAAAAATAACAATATACACATAGGTAATATAAAATGGATTAGACTGGCAAACTTTCTCAACAGATGTTCATTCATTGGATATCATAAAAATGCCCTCTCACCAGTGAATGAAGATAAATTTTATTTGAAAAAGTGGTTATATTTCTGAAGAAGCTGTGAAATCACAGGAAAATTGTCCACAAGTCTTACAGTATAAACTTTTAAGTTTTAACCTATACTGTACAGCAGAGTGACATCCTCTTACCCGCTATTTTAATTTGTTATTGTATTGCTTTAACGGTGTTCGATCACTGGTCTACGGGTTTAGTTACAAACCAGTGATTGAACGAATGTTCAACAGAATGTTCTATTAAAAATATAATATTTTATAATACCTGCGATGACATTTCTCCAATAACAGCATGCGTACTAAGTGTAGATTGGGGTGCAATCTCATTTAAATGTGATACAGCCTTCTTAACCTCAATTTTTGATGCATTTGGTACATGATTATTATGTTTGATGAACTTCACGATATTTTCGTTAACAACATGGACTCGACCTTTGCATTTCAATTTTTTACTTTCGGAGCATTTCCAATACACTTTTTCATTATAAATTTTTTCTTGTGTATGTAAATATCCTTCATGTTCTAACATTTTTTTTATTTTTTTCACTATTGACATACACTAAACTCATGATGGTAAAACTTTAAACGTGTCAAACGTATTTGAAGTAGGTACACTATACTGAACTACACTGTACTGAAAAAATAATTTTTGTCATGGATTTGTCGGATTTGCCATGCACAATTATTATCGCGATGGAATTCAATATTATCTTTATATCTAAGTACAAAGTGCCTCACGTCGACGTACGATATACAATTATTATCGATGTGACTCGGTGGAAATATGAAGTGGGCTGGTCTATTATTAAAAGGTCTATGATTATATTATTATTATTATTATTATTATTTGAGTTATCGCGTTATTGAGCTACCAATTTATTTTTTTGCGAACAATTATTCTTCGATCAATTGTCGTTTCGAGCAATTGTTTTTCGATCAAAAGTTTTCGAGCAATTCTCGTGCGATCAATTGTTTTCGATCAATTGACGGGATACCCAATAGGATATGTCGTTTTTCTTTTGCTAGTTGTTTATCCCATTCTTTTAACCAGTCGGAAAATATGTCGCCGGTCATCCATGCTTTTTTATTGCTTTTGTAGTTGACTGTCAAGTTTCCGACATTTTTAAAACATCTCGGAGTCTTAGATTTTCCAATTACTAACAATTTTTGTTTGTAAGAACCAGTCATATTAGAGGCTACAAGAATTGTGAGTCGCTCTTTAGATAATTTACCACCACTGCATGTTTCCCCTTTAAAATGTAATGTTTGAGACGGTGTTAGACGATAAAACAATCCAGTTTCATCAGCGTTATAAATGTCACAATCTGCATCATTTTTACGCAAAT
>NC_042493.1:116250255-116265636 GCF_005508785.2 Acyrthosiphon pisum
ACATTTTATATTTTTTAGTTATCATAATATATACTATTTGTATACCTATATCAATTTTTTTATTGATTTATATATTTTGGGTTTTTTAAAATTTTGAGCAATGAAAAAATACCTAATAACCGATACACATATTTTGATCCCTAACAATTATTAGGTAATAATTGAACATAAATGGACATTTAATTTACTTTTTTTTTCATTTATACTGTCACACTCTATATAGTAGATACGTTATAAGAATATACATAATTAATAATTTAAATGTTTACATGGTTTTCTAAACATTAAAATTGTATTTGATTATGATCCTATAGGATAGGTATATATACCTAGTTTATTATATCTACGATTAATTAATAGTTAGGTTAACTATTTAAGTCTTGCTAATACCAAATAACATAACGTACCTAGTCCAATATATTTTTACTATATTTCTGAAACCTTATTTTTCTAAAATATACAAGTATCTATATTAAATCCTTTCAAAATCACCTTTTAAATATGACGATCAAGTAACTTAAATATTTGATTTATCGATGTGGCAACGACCAACAAAATAAATGATTCAATTTACACTAATCTGTATATACCATTATATATTTTACTACTCAATACTATTTCAATATGAGGGATTGTAACATTGTATACAATTTGTTGATATATCAAATGCTACATAATACATTTGGCAAGAATTTAAACTGGTAAATATACAAACATATAATATACAATTTATCGTGGTTGGTATTAGAGTTCATTGTATGATGACCTGGCAAAGCGCGGTGATTGGACGCAGTCACTAATATAGTAATGTGTGCAGCGGTCGAGCAGGCTCCCAGATGGGTGACCACCCGGGTGCTTTGTGACGATCTATCTGCCTAAAAAAAACGCGTACCGACCGTAGCCGCCACAAAACCGAATGGGGTTGCCGAGTGTCAAAAAATGAAGTTCATTTTTTTATTTATTTTTGATCCTCTCGCATGACATAGTGAATTGCAAGTTAAAAATAATGGTTTGGAATATTGTCCAGTTAATAACCATGCAGTCTGAAGTCTTAAACAAAATTATACTATAACCTCCTAGTTATTTACCCAAGGCCTTCAATTGGCTGCGACGAAAATAGTGCTTGCACAATTTTATCTGCTAGTTAGCAATATCAAAAAAAAAAATAAAACACTAGGTGTATTATGTTTCTTTAAATTAATTGTATTCGTTATAAATGTAGTAAAATATATAATAGTATAGTAATTTGAGATTAATTGATGTTTTCTCAAATTAAATCTAAATTTACAATACCAATGAACACATTTTTAAGTTATTAAAAAGTTGGGTGGGTATTCTTACTGTGTTGGTCAGTTTTTCAATTTGTATAGCTATCACTATTATAAATTAATTATCATTAAAATAATAACTCATAAGTAGGTAAGTCATATTCATAACTATATTGTTATCACAGTTGCACTTCTGTATTTTAAGAAAATATCATATTAAAATGTTCAATAGATAAGACTTATAAAAAAAAATGTCCAATGTCCAAAATGTCTGATAAATCCAGAGAAGGTCGGCGGTAATTCCGTAATTCCGTAATTTTTTTTTTGTAATTTTATAATATGAATTCAACTTACTGGCTACCGTTTTAATAATAAAAGTAATAAAAAATAACAATATACACATGGGTAATATAAAATGGATTAGACTGGCAAACTTACAATGACATTTGAAAAATATTAAAAAACCTTAGTCACAGTTTATTTTTATTAGCATTTAAAGTTCAAATATTGACAAAATATGTAAAAATCACGAATATTAACAAATTATTTAGTGTTAAGAATTCGTAAAAATTTTTCTTTTTAAATCTAAGATTTTAAAATGTAATATAAGATTCCTTATAGGATAATCTACCTTTATCAAAAAAAAAATGTCTATAAGAAACTCAAATTAAATTTTTATGAGCGTTTGAAATTCATATTTTTACAACATTTGATATTCACTCGATTTCTTACGTAACTTATTTTGTTGTAATTAAAAAACGAGTGACTGTAGAAACTTGAAAATTTATATTAGCATTTACTATATACAATAAAATAATTTTACTCTTTTTGAGCTGTTTACGGACATTGTAAGTTTTAAATTTTTTTAGTTTTTTTTTCTATAAATATCAATAAAGTTTTATCTATTGGGCCAAAAAGTGTAAAAAATTAATACAAGGCTCCTGATACATTGTTACAATAGCAGTTGAAAATATTAAAATACATAGGGACAATTATTTTTTATAAGCATTTTAAGTTGAAATTTTGACAAAATTTATGAAATTTAAAATTGAATAATTATTTTGTAGTTAAAAATTTATAAAATGTTCAACTTTTATATCTAAGGATTGAAAATTTAAAACAAGATTCCACGTAAATACAGTAGAAGCTGCTTATTAGAAACACTTTGGGACCAAAGTGAAATGTGTCAATTAACCGATTGTTTCTAATAAGCGATTTAAATGTCCTAATATACGGGCGATCCGTCCTGGCATATTTTGTTTCAATAACGCGATTGTATCAGTAATCCGTGTTTCTAATAAGAGGCTTCTACTGTATTTAATTCTGTTACCAAAAATTCTAAGAAATACATAAGCACAGTTTATTTTTATAGTCATTTTAAGTACAAATTTGGACGAAATTACATATTAAAAACCTAGGATAACTATTTTAGTTATTTTGTTGTGATTGTATAATATTATTCGTCGGTACTTGAAACTTCTAAAGTATACTATTATATATCTATGATTTTACCACGGTTTTTTGTTGATGTATAATGCGTTATAACTTATAAGTACCTAATAGATATTATGATATGATTAATTTGGAATTTATTATAGGTACCTAATATAATATTATGTCTTATACCTAGACTAATATACCGTCTCCGCTCAGAATCGTTTTTCTTATACAATGATATTATATCATTGAATTCAAATTTAATACCATCCATTATACAGTGACCCACTTGTAACCTACTGTACAGCAGAGCGAAATCCACTTACCCACCTTTTTTGAACTTTAAATGCTTAAAAAAAAAACTGTGACTAACGATTTTTAATATTTTTCATCTGCCTTTGAAACAATATACTAGGAGCCTTCTATTAAATTTTCAAGCTTTTTTATCCAACAAATAAAATTTTATTGATATTTTTCGAAAAAAAACTAAAAGAAAATGGAAAATAAAAATGTCCGTAAAGAGCTCAAAATACATCAAAATATTTTGAAAATGTTATGGTGTATAGAAGATGCTAAGATAAACATTTAGTCAAAATTTCATGTATCTACGGTAATTTTTTTTAAAGTTACACCAAAAACCAAATTCAATTTTTGTGAAAAATCGATTTTGCGTAAAAATTCCCGTTTTTCCTTAATTTTTCTTTTGTTTTTCCCGGCGCTTTTGTAAACCACTGGGAAATTTAAATTTTGACCTCCCCAATGCACCAACGATGTTCACTTTCTGATCGAACAAGATACTGAAGTTGAAAATCGTAGCATTATTTCGACTACTTATCGTGTACACAGACACAAAAAAAATAAAAAAATAAATAAAAAAATAAAAATAAAAAATAAAAAAACACACATCATTGTAAAATCAATACATTCATCGTTCCACTCAGAATCTAAAATCCAAATTATAATTTCAGTGTAATCGATATCAATATTATTATTGAATTGAAATTCGCAATTGATGTAGAATTTCTGAAAATAATATCAATTTGGACGTTTATAAGTGATTCAGAATTCAGAGTAAGTTGTCATATAAATTATAAATTATAATTGTTACCTTACTAATATGCCTGCATTGATAATATTAAATACCTAAACCTAATGCGGGTATCGTTAAATCTTTTCTCTATACTACCTATGCTCTGTACGACAATTCTACTAAACTGTTCTTACGTCTTCATTAGCGTGGTATATATTGTTTAAATTTATATTTTTATGTATAAGTTATAAATTATTATATCAAACTGGAACATGGGTCACCCAAGTGTGTAAAAATTCATTCTTATTTGTTTTTTTAATAATAATTTTTTTATTTATTTTAAATATTAAAATGTATTTATTTATTTTAATAATAATTCATTTTTTTATAATATTACCTAAACTCTGAAATAGTTACACTTAATTACAAATATCTGTCACTAAAAAGTGGTTATTAATATTACGTTCATTTTTTTATATAGTACTTTATTGATAAAAAAAAAAGTCAATTAATAAGGGTTAAAATCGGTATTAACCGAAACTGAAACCGAAATTCGATATTTTCGAAAACCGAAACCAGAACCGAAACCGAAATTTTCGGTTTTTGAGAACCGAAACCTAAACCCAAACCGATAAAATCTTAAAGGTTCCAGTCCCTGATTTCAATCCATGAAAAATTTAAGAAAGTTATTGAAAAGAATACCGGATTTGAAACCATTATTGAAATCATTGATATACTCACTGGACATGGAAAATCGTTCAATGGTTTACCCGAAGACTTAACAGTAAGCGATTTAGGTTATTTTAAATACGCTCCGCTTACATCAACCGACGTAGAACGAAGTTTTTCGACTTTTCGAGGTATAAGAACTTACTAGCTCCAAATCGAAGAGGGTTTGATTTCGAAAATTTAAAACAAACACTTAGTACAGTGCAATGATGTATAATATAATAAAATTGTGATGGCATGATTATAATATAATTTATAATATTAATATAATTGTATGTATATATATTTTTTGAATCATTTAGAATTTTAGATTATAATTTATAACAGTGTAACGGATAGTAACCGTTTACTCGCAACACATAAATATCATTATATATGAATAGTTAAATTCGGCATAAGCGATTAGGTAAACGACCTCTTTAAATGATTTTGGCAATAGTCAAAATTTGCCATATACGAATACAATAGAAGGTTAATCATGTAGTCAAAATAACCGGGTAGGTGAGCCAAATTATATTTTCTAAAAACGCAAATCACGAATCAGTTGAAAGGATATAAGAATTGCCAAAGTCACGAGTAGATATACGGGTACATGTATATGTACGCGACATATAGACCAAGATGTAATAACTGATAAATATTTAGCAATTCGCAGAATTGATGGCTTTTTGAACAACAACACAGAAATAAATTAGCTGGCAACGCATTATAGCGAATACTCAGATTAGATAGGAATATTGCAAATGCGTGGGTTGAGTCGATGGTCACGCGGACCACATCCGGTAGAGACAAGATAGCGAAACGATAGGCAGGGGGAGCAGGGACCCGAATATAAAAGGGAGCCTGAAACAGCCTGTATTCAGACGTGTCTACTCCAGAGCACAACAAGCACCTTCACGTCACTCTGTGTAATAACTAATAACATTGTCATTTGGACTTAGACTAAATTACTGAAGAACGTTTAAATAAAACTACAAAGTATCTTTCATCTGACTACATTTATTTATAAACTATCCTGTCAACATCTTCATCATCAACACGAGCGGTCTCGCTTCCTGCAAAAAATCATAATATACTCGTAGTTAACGGCTATCAGAATATAACTCTGACCAGCTCCTACAACGAGAATATTACAACAGTAAACTTCAAACATTAATAGCAAAACGTTGTTATTTTTTAGTGCAATACTGCAATCAATTTTACTATTTTTTTAGTACTACAACATCCGTGCTCTAATAATTACTAATATAAATTATTGTGTCCCATAAGTTAATGAAGTTCGCCACGCCACTGCACGTAGTATAAATCTATGAATAATTTAGCGATATTACTAAGTAAATCGTTATCGATATTCTTATTTCTTGAAATATCTTAAATACCGAAGTCCTAGTCTGAGGGTCTAAAAGTAATATATTATTATAATATATAATTAGTAATATATTAGTATATACACGTCCGAAGGGGGGGTCTAAAGCCCCTTAGCCCCCCCCCCCTGGATCCGCGCCTGGATACGACGGTCGACGAAGGAGTAATATTTTGACGATACTCGCCGATTAGGATTGTAGGAGCATACTGTAATATTAATAATATAAATATTTATTATCTCTATATATAATATATAGTTATTGTTTTCTCTGTTCTTTGTTTGGAAAAGCTTTGCGCGTATTGCCGTATGCGCGTATTATAGAAGGGATAATTCTTAAAATATTTGTTGGATTATAATCAAACTATATAGGTAGGTACCCAATAATATATGTTCGACATGTGATTACCTACCTATTTGACTGCAATCCGCTTTGCTACCCTACGTCCTTAAAGTATTTTTCCAGCAATTTCTGCATAAATGCATAACATCATAAAAGTAAGTTTTCATTTCATGAAATTATTATTACAATTTAGTTTATATAGTATAGCCGTATTAAATAATATGTACTTACTGCGTGCGTATCTAGTTGTAGGTACTTACCTACTAATTACATGAATATGATAAGTAGGTACCCTAATCAACCCTACAGGCCTGTACAAATCATTAGATATTTTGGACTACCAGAGATATATTAATATTTTTTTTATACCTTTAGATATTACTAGAGCTCATATTTCTAGGCAAACACTTTTTTTAATTATTTTTTTATAAAAATGTGATTAATTTAATATCTAAGATAATGGATGAATATATTTTTAGCTTTTTTTGGCCTTTTTACTTATAAATGACTGTTCTTTTTTTAGATTTAAAAAGTAGTAATTTTAATATAGTTAATTCATGTATGACATACGCACCAATAATAACTTCAGTGTAGACACATAGAAGGAACATTCTCTATGTAAAAAATATTTTAAGTCCAAATTGTCAAAGTTTTTCAGAGAAAAATGTTTGTAAATATATGGTAGTTCATATTTTTTTTTAATAAACTTGTAAAATTTTACATAAATCTATTGCATTGTTTAGTTAATTTATTAATGGTTATTTTATATAACTAAATTAAATACTTTTTATTACCTGTTTTCACATTGAATTGTTTATATTATTGTTTATATTGCCTTCAAATCAGAGCCCTAGTTATTACTTATTATAATATAGCCACTTGTAATCCGTGTCGAATGCTGACTCCGATGTATAGGCATGCTCATAGGCGTGCACATACTTCTATTTCTGGTCGAGCCTGGTAGAATTACTGCCCCAATACTTTGACAGTGCACCTATTTTTCTTTTACACATTAACATACATTCTTATATTAAAATGTAAATTTTATGTAGTAAAAATGTGTAATATTTATATGTATAAATATAATCAAATACTCGACCAGCTCGCCATGTGCGCACACATGGGCATGCTCATTTATCATAATGTATTATAGTTCTATTTAATTTATATATAAGACTTTAATTTAATTAATATTAATTATATTACTTTAATTTATAATTATATCAAAAAATTAATTGACAAAGCGCAACCGACTGAGCGTGCCTTGGGTGGTTAGTACCGCGGTTAAAGGTCTCGGAATAACTGGTATTTCACAGTGATGATAAGCGTCATTTAGCTTGTGCATACAGCTACCGCATGCTCTGTCAGTAAATGTTGCGATACAGATAAGTATACCAGAAATAGATGACATTTTTGTCATACATTTTGATTTTTTTAAATACATAATATTATATTATTGATGACAAAATAATTTTTGTATTTTTATTAATTACATTTTTATTGTTAAGCATACCTGGAGAATTCGCCACTGTTTGTAATACATTATTAACATACATTTACAGTAGGTACCTAATTAAAATATAATATATATATTATATAGAAATTGTATAATATGTATTCTATTATACTATTATACATAATGATAATTATTGATAAGTAAAGAATTTATAAAACTAAATTTATGAATATTGAATAGAGCAAGAATGTTTATGTACTAAAAACTGATAAAATATGCAATATAATATGCAGTAAATATATGAAAGAAAAAAAATCAAAATTGTATAATATGGTAAAAAATGGAAAAATTAATGTTATTAAAATTAATGATCACATCTTAGTACCTACAAGGCTGCAAAATGTATTATTCACTTTTTTTGCTAGACAAAATATTATTTTATACATTAATGTACATAATGCACTAAAAATATGCATTTTTTTATTTTTAACAATTTCATTATAAATTCTAATATAAATTTGGTATACTTACCTAAATACCTACTTTTTACCAAAATGATAGTAAAAAAATTTAACAGACATTACTGATCACAGAACAATTATTTACATACACTAAGGTAGGTGCGTGATAATTTTTTTTTATAGAGGTTTAGATCATATATTTAACTGGCTATACCTTCATAGTTTTACCAAGTTTGTTCAATTTATATCAAAATCTTGTAAAAGCATTCAAAAATATTAAAATAAAATAATTATTAATAATATTATACATTTTTACTAACTTAAGGCGCCCGATGCCATCATAATTTTGTACACAAAAATACACTCCTCGAGAATAATGAACCTGTTCTGTAGAATCAACCAAATTTGATAATTTTTTTTTAACCTATATAGAATAATATTCTACAGGCTACATAGAACTTTTTTAAAAGTAGTTTTTCAATATTTTAATCTCAGACTTTATAATATGTCTTCAAAAACTAATATTATTTATTTACAAAATATAAAATTGTACAAATATGGGGAATACAAGAATACACACAAAAAAATACTCGGAAGATTTTAAAAATAATATTAAATTTAATTGTAGAATAAAATACAATTTTGTATTATTAGTAAAATGTATTATGATTAATACTTGTGATTATTAAAAAATGCAGTAAATTGTTTTATTTTTATTTTTAATGTATTCAATACTAACCTACAGTGCCCGGACAATGTTAACTTATTCCAACATTGCCTTCGAAAAACGGGTATTATAATAATGATATAGATAAATAAAAACATTTGTTGTGTAGCAATCAGGTTCAGAAACATCTTTTAAATCCATTTTCACCGCGATAACCTGTGAAACCTTGTTCTAAAAACAAATAAAAAGTATACCTTAGATTATTATTTCTTAGAATCAAATTAGATACAAGCATCATTTTATAATAATATTGTTTAATTGTTATGAATAAATGTATAATGTATATTATTTATTTATTTTATTTTATTTATTGGAATATACGGGCTAGGCCCTTTTTTACATAGAAAAAACAGGTAATAATATGGTTTACAAAGAAAGAAAAGTAAATAGAAGATGGAAGAGAAAAAAAAAAATAAATAATAATAATAATAACAATAATATTAATAATATACATATTCATTTCAATACTAATAAATAGGGTTGGGCCGATACCTCTTTTTACCGATACCCGATATTCCGATATATGCAACCGATAAAAAACCGATACCCGATATATTTGAAAACCAACATTTTCTGCATAAACAATGAACCGATATTAAAATATCACCGATACTATCAACCAAAATAATATTATCATTTTACATTTAACTATTACAATTTACAATCAACGCTATTACGCTGATAGATTTGGTTTTTTTTTTTTGGTATCGGTTCAAATATCGGTTTTAAAAAAAAAACCGATACCGATAAACCCGATACCACCAATATCGGCCGATATCGAGTATCGGTTTTAGTATCGGCTCATCCCTACTAATAAATATGACAGAGCTAACTAAAAGAGAAAGTGGGGTCCAGATTGGCATTATACATCATACGCCTTAAAGGCTCATTTAGTAAGTAGTTGGTGGAACAAAAAGGGACATGAAATGTAGTAATGGAGCGGGTGGAGCGTTGGGATACTTTAAAATTAATTAAGGATAGTAAAGTTGGGGAATCAATACTACCATCTAACAGTCCATTCAAGAACTTGCTACCCATAATGCGCCTGCGCTCTGCCAGTGAGGCTAGATTAAGTTGAATAGCAACTGGGGAATAATCATGAGGTGGAAATTTGATGCCTAACAGGAAGCTTGTAAATCGCAAGAACCTACGCTGTACCCTTTCGACCTGGCAAGCATTGTCGGCAGTATGGGGATCCCAAACAATGGCACCATATTCAATAATTGGCCGGACTAACGAACAGTATAAAACTTTCAATGACAAAGTTAGGTTAAGGTACTTTGACAATCTCATTATTTACCCAACATTCTTAGAGCTTTGCAACAAGCCATTTCAATATGAAGGCCCTGGTCAAGGTTACTGGAGAGTTTGAACCCAAGATCCATCGTAAATCCATCACAGCGAGAAATTATTGATTCATATTAGATTAGATTATATTTTAAAGATTATTGGTATAATAGTATACATAATATGACTAGTGAGTTAGTACTTAGTTGCTTATAGCATGACAACATTTTTAATTTGAAAATTATGTGGTTCCTTTAATGGTATAGAGTGGTTAGTGGTTAAAACAACTCAAAAAGTTATTAAAACAAAGCTTGAAGTATACATTTAAAAACTTAATATTATTTACGACTACCCTGTCGATAATGTCTGCACACTGCAATCACGTATGTTGGTTATAATGGTAGTGACTTACGAATAAAGGTAAATAAATATATAATAATAACATAAATAAATAATTTTATTATTGTTGAATGATGATATTTGAATAATGTATTTGAAATTCAAAACACCTAACCATGCGTTAGCCGACACCCCCATAGCCTATATAGTATAATATTATAAAAAAAATGTTGTCAAAAGTATGTATTACACATTCAAGTCCAGTAATTCAAACTAAATGTATTTTAATTGCTTTAAATATTAAAATAATGTATTTAATAAAAACAGTTTATAATTTAACTAAAAGAAATAAATATATAAAAAAAAATAATTTAAATTTATGAGTGAAACATTTTATATAACCTAATTAAAATTTTAAAAAAAATCTTAAAATGTTGCATACCTCTTACAGAGCGACCACCATCATGATAACTTCTTTGATTATATTCATCACAAAGTGACGAAGAATTTCCACGGTAACCTATTCCTTCATTATACCTTCCTCTACCACCTCTTTGAAAACTATTATAACTAGGGTGAGAATGATTAATATGTTGAACTTTATCATCTGAAGCATCACCACTCTCATTAAATGTTTGGTTAAACTGTCTTCTATAATTTGGTCTATCACTATAAATTAAAAAAAATGTAAGTACACATTTATTTGATGAATAATAATAAAAAAAAATTACCTACCCTTGAACAAACGTTATTGGAGAAAGATTGTATCTGCCACAGTTAAAATTACATAGTTCTTTTAGAACATTTATAAGTTTAATATCTGTTTCACTTAACATTGCAATAGATTCTGGTTCTTCAGATGCATGTACAATTAAACTTTCAATAGCTGGTCTTAAAGCTACAATTGCAGAAGCAGCTGTTACATCCATTTTTAAATTTATCCTATAAAATATAAGTTGATATATAGCTTTGTTAAATAACTAATAAATTTATAATACTGAATATAATATTTTTCTCAAAGAAATCGAAAAAATAGTTTTTTAAACTTCTTTAGATATTTGATTCCTTTTTTAAGGTCCTTTAAGGACCTTATAAAAATAAGAGCATTCTTATCGTCATCGATGCAACCTTGAAATGGCTCAAAGAATTCGAAACAAATGTGGAAAAGGCACTCTGATCAAACTTTAAAAATCCTTACTAAACAAACAGTATTAGAGGGAGAGACGGATAACTCTATTATTACCAAACTGATAGGTGAACCGGTAAAGTCGAATAATAATGACACGGTATCAGACATGGGCCTTACCATCAGAAGTGTAAGCCCGCATGTAAGTAGAAGAAAAATCCTGAACAGTACCAATCGATAGATTTCAGAAAAGAATAAAATGTAAGAATATGAAGTATATTAAATAAATAATAATTTAGCTTAAGTTTAAATAATTTTAAAAAATAAAAAATAATTGTTCACATTTTCAATGGTTGGAAATGATAATAATAGAACCACAAAGAGTGGAAGTGTTATATACCGATATCCACGGTGGTTACGGTAGTCATATTTGTTATTATGTATAAGTTATAAGTTTATAATTATAGTAAGGTGTGGTGAGGATTGTCCAGCGCACCGATAAGATATGATATAACGTATGCGTAAAATGTTTGTCACGATAAACTGATATCAGTGTATTCGGCACATTCTTATTATTACAGAACATATTATAACAACCATTAAATACCAATTATCTAATTGGACTAATTCTTTAGTATATTCAATTTTGCGAGCACCAAACAATAGAAGATGAATAGGAGTTACCATCGTCATTTGCTTGCAAGATACAGCTGTAGTACGTACCTAAAAAAAAATGTAATAAATATAAATATTATTTTATACATATACACATAGCATATTTTAAGGAATACTATTAAGGAAATCATGTGACATATTAACTAATACTGTATCTATGTTTGAGTAGTAAATGAACATTAGAGTGCGTTATCCGTTATCTACTAATTGTTTCTGAGAATCACTGTCACGTTGAGTTGGGCAACAGCGCGCGGAAGCAACTCACACGCTCACGCACATGTCAATACATCACTAAAAATGAAATATATTTTTGTTTGCATGACCATAATTACTACTAAAAGCGGTAATAAATTAATCATACTACCCGAAGTTTGATTGTAATTTCGAAAAAATGGTTGAATTTATAAACTTCTAGACTATGCTTCTTAGAAATCACTTTTTTTAGTTAAAATCAGACGTGCCCAAAATAAATACAAATGTAATGCAATCATTTCATAAGATTTCTAAAAAAAATGGTTATATTAAGGTAATTTTAAATTGAAAATTGAAAATCGACTTCCTAAGAAGCCTAGATATTTTTACAATGAATTCAAACATTTATAAAAAAATTAAGTCGGTCATTCTGAAGTATGTGTAATTTACCACTGCTTGTTGATCTAAAACGTATGAAAAATACGTGCGATGCAATCCCCTTACATTTAGAATTTTGGGCACTTAAATTGTTAAGTTTAAACCATGCCATGATTATTAATTTCAATAGCTAAATAATTCCTTATTACTTATTAGCATTATTTTGTAGAACTACAATTTATTAGGTGTTAGTGTCATACAATTTATCAAATAAGATTAATTTAGACTACATAATAAGCTGTATCTTACTTTCTCTGCAAACACAAAAAATGGTGATTGGAAAGAATCGTCCATGGTATTATTACAATTAACAGATGTCTTATGAATAAGTGCAAACTTTTCTTCTGTTGTGTATACCTATATGTAAACAAAATACATATTAATATATTTAATTAGATGTAATATCCACATTATCAAATGATCATCAATCAGACCGAAATGGTAAACTCATTGTAATAAAATCAATATTTAGTATTTACCGTGTATAGTGATATATTATTTGCAATGTAAATACAATTAAAAATATAAAAATACATTTAAATTACTGTTCATATTATACTGCTTATTACATTAGAATAAAAATATGACTATGAAATATGCTCAACATATTTTGTTATTCATTTGAATTCCAACAAAATATATGACTCTAAATTTAATAAAATTCTAAATAAAAACACACCAGTTATGTGAAGTCTTTAAAACACAATCATCAAAGTGAAAAGCTATCGGAAGAATGCATGTGTCAATATGAATAAGAGTCACTAACTGGAGGCTTCCAATAATAAATTACTAGTTTAACAAGCTTTCAAAAAAAATGTGACAAAGTTTTTTTTCATAATTTCTTGTTCCAAAACTGATACATTTTTGTTATTTTAATGATTAATGTTTGTTTATAAATATATAAAACTAAAATGTACCTTCCGTTTTACTCTGTGATAACACACATTAGGATAAAATCCCATTGTTAAAATGGCAGATACTACATCTAATAATGGTTCATCGTGCATTTCAACTCCAAAATCAAATCTCTGCTTTTCAAAACATATTTCAGGAAATCCAATTTTGATAAATAGATCTTTCAGTTGTTCCTAATAAAACAATACATTTTTTAATATTATAAATGTACAATTATTGTTTTAAATATTATAAATAACTTTAAATATAATTGGGTACCATAGCATCTGCTGTTGTAGTCAATGATGGTTCCGACAACATTTTACGTTCACAGTATTCTGTTGGATTAATGTTACAATAGTCCAAAGATTGCCATTGTTGAAAAGCATTTAGTAGAGCCAAATGATCAGAACAACGGTTACCAGAGAAAGCACGCTGTGCTGGTGTCATTCTATGATCTAAAAACATATAAATATGAAAAAATATTGATTTGAAACAAATGATTTTCCATAATTATTATATAAAATAAATTACCGAATACAAATATATCCGTCATGTTTGAACATATAGCAGCTATAATAGCAAAAGCATCCCCTAACATTAAGATATTTCCCAACACCATCATGCGACCAATCTGAGGCTCGACTGGTAATTTTGCTAAAATACGACCAAGTGGCGTTAACTCTTCATTTATTCCAAGACATTTCATCTCTAAAATGTTTGAATATAAAAAAATAGTACATTAATAGAACAATAATAACATATTTAGAAAAATTTATGCAATAAGACATTTAAATTAGAATTTAAAGATAAAACTAAAAAAAAATTCAGTAGAGTTTAAAGTTATTTATAGAATTATTCTTAATAAAATAAGATTTTCACTAAAGAATAAACAAGAGAAAACATTTAATTATTAATGAGGGTTGTAAGTAACAATGTTAACCTAATGTAAACTCTAATATTAGTTAATATCCATGTACTATATACTATGTTGGTGCTTAAATAATAAAATAAATACATGATGATAACTTGGGGCCGGAGTGGCGCAGTGGTCACGCACATGACTACGACTCACACAGTCATCGGTTCGATTCATAGCAAAGTGCAAAAAAATGTGTGTGATTCTACGCAGCCACCATTTTCCCGTGCTGTCGTCCGATTGCGTCATCCGGTTTTCCACTGGGAGTGAAGACCGCACATGTCTCCTCTTGGAGAAGGGGGGTAGTATCATGCATATAAATGATATATACATAGATAAATAGATCACATGATCTCCCTACTAACCACTTGTGATAAGCATTGTCAAAGACCTTGAGGTCGATTCAATGAACAAATATAGAAAAAAAAAAAAAGAATGGTGATAACTGATATTTTAAGTAATTCAAATAAGATATTTAAATAAAATACAGTTCTGTATTTTATAATTTGTAATCTTAGCAAACCAAATGGAAGAAATACATTATGCATACATCTTCATAGTTTATTAGTTAAAAGTATATGCTAGAAACATAACTAACCAGTAAAACAACATTATTTGTTTCATTGATTAATATAGTTTACATTTAAGAAGCAATTATTTTCTTCTTATTTATTTGAACAACACAATAGCAGCATTT
>NC_042493.1:116267727-116268618 GCF_005508785.2 Acyrthosiphon pisum
CGTGGTACATCATATATCTCGGTTTTGATAACCATAATAAGTATAATCCATTGTATGAGCTAAAAACGATAAACTATTAAGTAACTTTTGGTTTTGGCAAACATTTGAAATTGGATACTTGAGTGATATACTTACATAGGTGTGTGTGAATTAGACATTATTGGGTATCGGAGGCTTTTCTGGGTGAATTAAAATCATTAACTGTATAGACTTCCAATCCTTTATTCGTCAGTTCATTTTATTCTAACTCAATCTTTGATTGAAACATTGGATGTTTTACTGAAAAGAATACACTTATCCATGGTGGTTTTCTACTAAAATGTATGAACAGAACTCTGTACGACTGTTCTGTAGTCTGTATTTTTGTTCAAATTTCAAATAATCGATAAAATAATAAATATTATGTTGTTATTTATTTGATAACAATTATTACTATATCGTGGTACATAGGTAGTGATAAGACAGAATCGCAGGCATTAAATTTTCGAAATTCCTTGAAATATGCAGTTCCACGATTTAAGACGTAAATCGGGCATTTTATTGTCTCCGTCTTAGCAATTAGTTTATGGTCAGCAGATCACATATTTTAGTATCATTAGTTTTAAAATTAGAGTGAATCGACCTACCTATATCGATACTATATGCAAATATACGTTCTGCTTAATACATTTTTATTATTTGTGTCTGTGTACACGATAAGTATTCCAAACAATGCTACGCTTTTCATCTTTTCCGGTGGGAAAGTGAATCTAGTACGTGCATAGGAAATGTCGAAATGAACTGTACCTAGTCTACAAAATCGTCCGGGAAAAAATAAAAAAATTTTGGAAAACATGAATTTGTACGTAAATTTGGGTTTTCGTTTTCGTTTTACCTGCTCTAAAATAAATT
>NC_042493.1:116268828-116271778 GCF_005508785.2 Acyrthosiphon pisum
AAACATGAATTTGTACGTAAATTTGGTTTTCGTTTTCGTTTTACCTGCTCTAAAATAAATTACATGCAATTTTCACTGGTGGTTTTTATTAGATTTTAAAACCATACGATTCCGCACTCTAATCATATTAAAATAGATCAAGTTAATAAACACAAAAAAATGAAGTTAAAAATTGGAAACTAATTAGTTTTAAGTCCATAGATATGAAAAACAAAATGTTTTAATTGTTTTATACGGGCATATGGCTACAGTTATACTTATATCTCATATTATATTATGATTTATTATTTTCTTACTTAGTTATAATTTCTTATATTTTAGTATGAAAAAATAACTGCTGCAAGTATAACAATAATTTACAAAATGCATTAGTCATATATTTCTAAGGCTGTGCATGTTAATTATATTTTTTAACTTAGTTAATTTAATTTAAACTAAAATCTAAATCAAGTTAATAGTTAAAAGTTAATTCAAAATGTTCTATCAATTGAACCAAGTTAAAAGTTAACCAAAATTTAATATAACTTTTTAACTCAAGTCAAGTTACTTTTTACTAAAATGTCTTGTTTTCATCTAGGTAAAATTAAAACAATCTCTACCTAAAATTGTTCATATTATTAGATGAAAGAACTATTATTATTTTATTTTCCAAAAGGTTTAGGTAACAGTCCACACATTTATTAGCATACTTTTATAATGTTTACCATCAATTTGTATACCTATTACCTACAATAATTTACATAATTTTAAAATGTTTATAAATAAAAAAAATTTGTATTTATACACATTTGTAATTGTATTTATTTTTTTTAAATAAAGTTTAATATCAATAAATTTAAGTAATTATTCATTTATTCAATTTTATAATAACCAAATTACATTATAGGTTTTATTAAATTGTATAAATATAATAAAATATATTTTATACAGCTAAAACTCTTTTGTAGACACAAATAGATAGGTAGTTAAATATTAAAAAAAAAAATAAAATAAAAATACATTATTCAAAGGCTTCACAGATAATAAAATGTAAAAAATATTATATTGCATTATAACAATAAAATTAAAAACATTATTAGAAGTCAAAATCGAAAATGGTCGCGTTAGCCGAAGTTGTGTTTATCAAAAAAAATGTTCAAGAGTTTACTGTTGGAGTGTATTCGTGTAGACTGTGGACAGAAAATGTAAACAGATATCGAAAATGGTCGCGTTAGTTTAACCTAACCGTGTTTTAAGTCGAAGTCAAAATAAGCGAGTGCCGAGTAGAGGAATATAATATAATATCGAATGACTAAATGAGTAGTGTATTTATTTTTATACTCGTACTGAATACTTATTACTGATCGACGATAGTTAACGGTAGGCCTGTATGTGTTATTACTTGTTAGATTATCAATAACACAAACCGCGATTGGAAATAATAGCTTTAATCGTGACACCACGGACCACGGACTAAGAAAATATTATAAACTCTGGAAATTCCTGTTGTAACAGATACCTACGTAATAAGACGTACCGACATCGAGTATAGAAACATTGTGTTACCACCACTACGCGTCCACGCCGCCGGAAATCGGAATGCTGGATATCAGCGAAAGCCGAAAACGTCGAATTAATAAATTATCCAAAAATAAACGCGGTATTACTGAGAAACGTATACTGTCCACGCTACCTTCTATAACTTATTAATTCGTAATACGTATAATATAATAATAATATATAAAATAGTTTATAATAATAATATAGGAATATAACTGGCGACGATGGCGATAATATTCGTAATTTAATAATATTATAGATATTTATATTTCATACGAATATGAAAACATACTCCATAATAATTAAAATTGAACTTAACTTAATTTGTTTAAATATAAAATTAACTCAAGTTAATTTAAAGTTAATTCAAAAATTCCTTAAGTTAATAATCATAAAAAAAATTAACTGATTAAGTTAAAAAGTTAAATTAACTTAACTTTAACTTATTAACTCGTTAATGCCCAGCCTTGTATATTTCTAAATTTTAAAATACATAATATGAATACGAAAAATATTAAAAGTATGATAGTGTAATTTATAATGATTTTAAATTATAGGTACCTACTATTCTTTTAGATTTTGAGTGAAACGATGAATGTATTGATTTTACAATGATGTTTTTTTTTTTTTTTTGTGTCTGTCATCACCTTTTAGGAGAGTAAAAGTTCTTGGATTTTCTTCAACAGTACCTTTTCTGATAGGATAGTGAATCTTGTTGGTACTTTGGGGGGTCAAAAGTGAAAAACAAAAGAAAAATTAAGGAAAAACGGGAATTTTTACGCAAAACCTGTTTTCAAGAAAATTGATTTTGGTTTTTGGTGTAACTTTAAAACAAATGACCGTAGATACATGAAACTTTCACTGGTTGTTTAAATTTCCATTTTTTATACATGATAAAATTTTCAAAATATTTTGATTTGTTTTGAGCTGTTTACGGACAATTTCAGTTTCCAATTTAATTTTTTTTTCTATGAATGTCAATAAAACTTTATTTGTTGAGTAAAAATACTTGAAAATTGAATACAAGGCTCCTACTATATTGTTACAATGACATTTGAAAAATATTAAAAATCCTTAGTCACAGTTTTTTTTTGTTAGCATTTAAAGTTCAAAAATTGACAAAATATGTATAAATCACGATAATTAGCAAATTATTTAGAGTTAATAATTCGTAAAAATTTTTCATTTTAGAACTAATATTTTAAAATGTAATACAAGATTCCTTATAGGATAATCTATCTTTACCAAAAAAAAATGTCTATAAGAAACTCAAATTAAATTTTTATGAGCGTTTGAAATTCATATTTTTACAACATTTGATATTCACTCGATTTCTTACGTAACGATTTTCTTATTTTGTTGTAATTAAAAAACGAGTTACTGTAAAAACTTGAAAATTTCACTGAATGTT
>NC_042493.1:116271956-116292153 GCF_005508785.2 Acyrthosiphon pisum
TGTGGGTACTTGAAACTTCTAAAGTATACTATTATATATCTATGATAGTACCACGGTTTGTTGTTGATGTATAACGCGTTACCTAATGGATATTATGATATGATTAATTTGAAAATTATTAATAATACTATAGATAAGTATACCTCAATATGTATGTCTTATACCTAGACGATCCGCATATTTTCTATTGAAATTGGTTTGGTATGTAATAATGTCTTAGCTCTTTTAGGCAATGTGATAAAACATTTATGTTTTCGAAGAATACATAAAAGATCATCTATGGAAATATGAGAAATTTTGTAAAGTATTGCCCATTGAGCTAATTCATTATTTATTGTAAATGATGTACTAGATAAGCTATTAGAATCATCAGTGTCAGATGTATCTATAGAAGGAGAATCAATTTTGTGGTTAAAGAAATCAAAATTTTGTGATTCATTTAATTCTTCTGGAAGTCTATTATCTGCTGTAGTAAATGAAAGATTATCCTGACAGTTTTGTGAATTTGAATTAGAAATTGGTATTTCATTAGGTATATTAGATTCCAAAAATAATTTTTCAGGAATAATATCATGGTTGTAGGTGTTTGAAAGAGGATTGAAATAGTCTAACTCTTCTTTAATTTTCCTTCTCTTTGTCCGACTACTGAGAGGGACCGATTTCTTCATGATATTATAAAACCTAGTTTCAAACAAATCTTTTTAGCTACAAATCATACATGTACTTAATCAACTTGGTATTAGGTATCCTATCTTTTAATTGTATTTTATGTAATTGGTATAAGGTATACATTCGCCATGCAGCATGCTAGATACTAAGATATTTGATTTGAGAAAAATTAAGTTGGACTCAATATAATAATGGATAATGATTTAAAAACTGCGGTCTGAGTATAAAATTATTCAACATAAGATGACAGACCCATGGAAGATACCTAATAATGAATCTAGGAAAAAAAAGCCCCGGAAAAAAAAGCCCCGTACCAACTAGGTAACTACATTATTTTTTTTAATTATGATTTACATAATTAAATATAATCATAATATAATCATTAAATTTATCAACACTTTAACATAATATCTATAACCTTAAAATATATAATATTCTAAAATACTAGTTTAATATTTTGTAAATTAATCAACTGTTAAAGTGTTAAAACATTAATGTTAACAATTGTTTTTCATTAATTATTATGTATCTAATTTAATATTTATTATAGGTACTAGACAATACATTTATTTTATTAAAAGGTAACTATAAAAAAAAAATGACATCTAGTTATAACATTAAACAATAACTAATTATATCACAGTTCAAAAATCATATAACATAAACCATAAATCAAAATATGTATAATAAATAGTTCAATAACATATTATATATTATGTATTACTAATTAATTATTATTAAGTATACGAGTATAGCTGCAATCTGCATTTTACATTGACAATAATTGTCATTTGTACATAATTAAAAAAAATGTTTAAAGGTAAATAATTATTGTCATTTGTATATAACCTTAAAAAATTTAAAAAATTTAAAAAATGTAACTGTGCACAAATTAGTTAGTACGGGGCTTTTTTTCCCTATAGGTGGGGCTTTTTTTACCGTATTTTGATATCGGGGCTTTTTTTCCGAATACCCTAATAATAATGTAAATTAACATGGAATTGTGTTTATCTACACTACATTCAATCAATTCAGTTGCCACTTGAAAAAATATATTTTATTATTTAGAATTCGCATTTTGATAGTTAATAGTCAAAGTGTGATATTGTGATAAAAAAACTATGTAGTTTAAGTTAAAAATATTTACATTTGAAGATACATTTTGAGCGTTACCTGCAGTCATTGGACAGTTTTGTATAGTAAGAATCTTAAAGTTTAAACTATGATCAAACGAAATAAATATAGGCAATATAAAATAGTTTAAAACTTAAATTGACTGACTAATGACTATACTATACGCTTACTACAATAATTTTAATTTAAATAAATAATAGGTAATAGTACTCACCAGATCACCGATATTTTCAAGAAATTAAAGCGTTTAATGGCTTAAAACACTGTACTGCAGAGTCAATATGAGTTGACAAAGTTCACGATCACAGTTCACTCTTCAGTCTTCACTAATAAATAATAATCGCTAATCAGTGTAATACTAAAACTGTAAATCGTAATCACTACATGTTCGGCGGTTGCGGTCGGTTTTCGGGGGGGATATTATTTTTATCGATTTCCGCTGTACTTCATGGGATTTCCACTAATTTTAGACGGTAATAATATTCGAACGTCGATAAGGTCCGCCGCAGTCCCTCACTCGCCGCAGTCCCACGCGGCCCGCGCACGCCGCACAGCGCACGAGACACACACAGCGGTGTCTTGAATAATCTATTATGTTATACTCATATATAGGGCAGAGGACTTGTAGCTCTAAAAAAGCTCTAAATATGCAAGCACTTATGCACTAAAAAACCCCATAATATGCAATTAAAATATGCACTTAAAATTTTTTTTAGCCTTTTTATTTAAATAATAAATACATAATACATTAACATTATTATTTATTTATCCTAATCGAATAAAAGCCCGCATGGTGTACACACGTATCTGTGGTGGTGATGTCGTAGGTATAGTTTACGTTAAAATCGTTATCGCTTCTAAGAAAAATGTGTGCCCGAGCAGTGAGCACAGTCAAAAACCATAGTAAACGACAAAAATTAAAAATAAATAAATTTTTATCCAAACATTTTCACTGTATTGTTTGAAATAAAAATGTCACTGTGGAAAAAATCGATTCAAGTAAAATATGTCTCAAAAAATATAAAATAGCGTATAAAAGTGTAAAATATGCCCTACAAACCAAAAAAACGTAAAATATGCATTTATATGCACAATAAAATTTCAAAACTAGCTTTGTGGAAGCATGAAACGTATTTGTTTCGCACTCTGCTATTTTTGTGGCTGTGCAAAAAAAATATGTAAATGCTACAAGTCCTCTGCCCTACTCATATATTATAATAAATAATAATAAATTGTATGGCTCGGCCGGCGCATACGAACACAAAAAGGATACCAAAAAACGCGCGTACGTTTGCGGACTGTAAAACTGGGTCACTGATGAATTGTGATATTACTATCGAATATCGAATACGTAAATCATAACACTATAATGTATTATGTTATTACATAATAAATAATAATACCTACCTAGTACCTATCATAAATTAGTTTGGGATTTATAAGTTTATACCGATAACACAACAATACATGGAAATCATGAAATCATGAATAATGTCTTCGAAATTTGAGTTTTTCCTGTATAAAGTTGATCGCATAACGCAGGCATGCAAAATATAATATTTTATATACCATACGATGTACGATTATAATTTTATTGTTCGTGCATAATGCATAATATACGATCGTTCGCAGTGTAATAAACCGACGTTATACTTTTTATTACTTTTATAACCAAGTGCATTCTCACGATAGGACAACAACAAGAATATAAACTCTTCGACGATTCCAAGAATCGCGCCGACTATTACAAGAGCCGCGTACAATGTAGGTACGTACCTTGAGTTTTAATATATATTATATAATTTCACATCTCCACGAAATTGCGAAAACAAACCTATAAAAATAACCCGAATCTGTTTTCGTGGAAGACTAAAACAGGCTTATTCAAATTTGCACCTGCAATTTAATTGCCGATCATAAAAAAAGGGATGCTTTGGCAATAACCACGTCCAGCACCGGTTTCCTTTCAAATATCCACCTCCTGGACTCTACCGTGTACGTTTGTATCCGTATAGATTTTATATAAATATAGGATAAGGTCTATAGTAAAATTAGAATTAGTACAGAGCTGCACTACGCACACGCTGATTTCTCGGGCAGTCGCTTGTCGCTCTGTCCTCAAATTTATATAACTTTTAAATACTTTGTTTATTTTTAATAAATTACTTATAACTATTTACTGTAACACTTGTCATTCTGCAAATCTCTCCTTTGAAAAACCTCTTTCATCATCAACGTCGTTGGATTCAAAAATTGTAAGCGTTAGTGAGAGATCACTACAGCACGCATTACGGCCAAGGCGATTATATCTATATGTATTATATTATTTTATATTTGTATACGGATTTAATTTGGCATTTTGTGTAATGTGTACCCATACCATATGAATCTTTAACCATTCGGATATTTTTCGTACCTTCTTACTGGCTACCACAGCTGGAAACAGACCACTGTCCTATAATAATACTACTATAGACTATACAATATATATATAAGTATTATATATATTATTATAGTGTACTGCACGTGTCATGTATATGATATAATTGTGTAATATCTGCGTGTTTTGGTACCTATATATTATATTATATATATTACGAAATTATTACAGAATACGAATATTATTATGTGGATAAATTTTAAAAATGTGCATGGGGTATATTGGTAGGTATACATATTATATCCAACATTATCGTATACAAATTATGATTTATGATAGTATTCGGGTATTCCTCCATCGGAACACTTATATAATTCAATATTACAAATATATAATTGTATTTTTTGTATTTAAATTTATAAGATTCAATTTTATAATGAAAATAAGTATACCTATGACAAATTTTTCTAATTCATATATTATGTATGGTAGGCAGGGTTGGGCAGTATCAAAGATACGAATCAATGATACAATTGTATCTTGTATCTTTGTATCATGATACATATTTTTAAAGTATCAGGTAGATGTATCATGATACATATTTTATACCAGTATCTTACAAGATACAAGATACTTTTGTTTTTATATTCATTTTTAACCAGAAGTCCATAACCAGTTATAATAAAGATGTAATTTTTATGCAATTTATTAATTTTGGTGTATTCATATTATATACTGATGTATTAGGTACTGTATTAGTTATAAACTTATAAATTTATAATGTGTACCAATATTGACTTATTGTATTATTTAACATAATTATGACTTTATATAAGTATTTATGTATTGACAGTATAGACGTTTTAAGTTTTATAGTAAATAAAATTTGATTAGAAATATAAAAGTATCATGTACCTTGTATCTTGTATTTTGTATCTTGATACAATAAATGCATGTATCATGATACTTTTTTTTGAGTATCTTGCCCAACCCTGATGGTAGGTAACATGGCGTGTATCAAAACAGCGATGGTAATATTACTTTACATTATTATTATTTATATACAATAAACCTATTAGTTATTAGCTAATAATATTTTGTAGACTGTAGTATTGATGTATTAAGCATATACCTACACTCAGTGGTGTACTAACGGTGGAGGTTAATCCCCCCTGTTAATTACCGAATATTAATAAAAATATTATTACATATTATATATATAATTATAGCTATAAATAATAACAAGCTCAAAAGGATAATAAAAGTGAATAAATTAAAAATAGTTTAGTACTTTTAATAATTAGTTAATATTATAATTATAATTTATTATATATTTATAATGTATAATTTATAATAATATGTAGATCTACGGTTATGAAATAGTCCATTATATAAGACAATATAATTATGAGGGTATCTCTTGTATTTTGATAAAAAATAAAAATGCAGATAATATTAGATGATGAAGCATCCGCCGTGCGTTTCCCTTAAAATTATATATTAGTAATAAGTATCCAACTGCGTCCCCTCACAATAATAATGTCTATAGCACTGGATATATAATAATTAATAATATAGTACAAAAGAAATATATATATATAGCACAGCTATTTATATACATATATAAATAATAATAATAACTATACATGTATATAAATTAATAATTATTATATATAAACAAAAATATTATACTTGCATTATTATACTGTATTAAAAATAATATTAATATTACAGTATATTAAAAACAATAAAATATTATTACTAAATAATTACAGTAAAAATATTATAATAGTTTTATAGTAGTTACTTAATTATAATATTTTTTAAATAACGTTATTAATGCCGTATATAAAAATTATTAAAATAATAGTATTAATAGATTACTTAAAAAAATATTATGTTAATTATGTAATTATGATATAATTATAACATTATTTTTGTAATAATATTATTTATAATGTAAACAAAATAATATTATATTATTATCATTACCCATTTGCTATCTGGGACCGTCTCCGCTCAGAATCGTTTTTCTTATACAATGATATTATATCATTGAATTCAAATTTAATACTATCCATTATACAGTGACCCACTTGTAACCTACCGTTAGCAGAGCGACATCCACTTACCCACCTTTTTTATTATAAAATTAAAAAAAATAGTTTTCTTAAATTAGTGATTCACAAAATAATTTTATTCACTAACACAACTCCACATAATGTATAGGTATAGTAACTTATTACTTTCTGCTGGGTGGTGGGGGGAAAACGTAGGAAAAATATAAGTACACAAATTTAAGGAAATAGGCACCTATCAGAATCTAACTAATTTAAAAGTCTTCATAAATTATGTCCATTGTTGATAGTCACATTAGATAAGATTAGGACGGCCGTTCGTAATCGTTTTTCCTTTTTGTGTACAAAATTTGTGTACATAAAAATAGGTAATTTTACTATAAATTTTATTTCTGACATGATTATTTCTGATCACTATAACCGAAAACCTGATCACACTATCACAGTACGCGGCGAAAAATGCACTGAAGACGGTTGTTTGCAAGGGTGGATAGGTAATATTTATGTTACAGGGAAATATTAAAGGGCCCCCCCAACTGAAAAAAATTTGGTCGCTTCGCTCGCAATAATCATTCAATCTAACATATTTACCTATAAATAAAATTTTTAGTGCGAAAACGTATTTTTAGTTTGGTGGGGAGTTGGGGAAACGGCATATGAGGAAAATGCTTTTTTTCGGTTGTGAGAGATTTTTAAAAAAAATCGTGTAAGGTCGTATAAATTCCGTACTAAATATCGGCCAAAAAAATTTACAAAAACACAATATTGGGGGGGGGGGGATTAGGGAAACATACGAGGATATTTCGGTCTTCGATTAAAGATAAAAATGTAAAATACTATGTTAAAGATCCATAAGCAAATTCTTGACTTATCGTTTTATTATTATACTGTTAAAAATAACAGTAAGTAATAATAATTTGTATAAAAAAAATGAATAGTTTTAAATTTAAACTATTCCTATTTGGTGAATATTTTATTTTGCAAAAAAACAATATGTAGACCAGAGTGGGCCCCACAACATAAACAGATGGGGGCCTACAGGGAAAAACCCTTTTTCCCTATAGGCCTATCCACCCCTGGTTGTTTGTTCCGTTCCTGACATTTTTGATCACTAAAAGCGGCTGATTCTTATAACCAGTGAACACTATAAGCGGCGACCACTGTATATATGAAATATTTCATGAAATTTCAGAACCCTAAAATAAATAATACTGATTAATTAATATATGAAAATTAGAAAATCAAATAGACTATAATAGTTAGCTCACCGAAAACGTCGATATTAATATGTTAGTTGCAATTATACTGGTATACCGTAGTTTATAGCCATGATGGTGTTATGTAGCATATGCCCATGTACCTTATAGGACCTCTCGTCATCATTGCAAATAATACATTTTGCACTTAATTTAAAAAATAAAGACGCAAGCGATAGCAATATTAGTAGCCAAATATTTGAAGGTCTTTTATATAAATTGAACAGGTATATTATTCATTACATTTTATAATTTTGTTCAAAATATTATAACAATATTCCATAGGTATCTATACAAAACTTGTAATAAACAAACATACTTACAAAAAAAAAAAATGTTTATAAGTTAACGTATGCTAGTATATAATATTATAGGTAGGTAGGTACCTATATTATAATGGCATATATTTTTATCTTATAAATAAAAGCTTGAGAGTTGAGCAATACTTGGCCGCATTATTTTCCACACAAGGTTTTACTATATTATAAGAACACATTAAAATTGCGTGACAATATAATATTGTATTTTCATCGTGAATATAGGTAGTAGGTATATTAATATATTATCACCAAAAAGTATACCTATATACTGATCTCCAGAAGAGATAAATTAGTGTTTTGATTTCTTAGTTTTTGACTCTGAGGATTTTGATTATCATATTTCATCACATTTTTTTTTTCAATTTTTTTGAAAAATTGGCATAAAGTAGTACATATTTATTGGTTTTTTTTAGTAGATGGTACTTACTGAATTTTACATAAATGTGTGACAAAATAGTTTAATTTTACAAATTGAGTATCTCCATTTAATTTAATTTTGTTGCTTTTTAGGGTTCCGTACGGTTGTAACGTG
Organism: Acyrthosiphon pisum; assembly: GCF_005508785.2. Classification (NCBI taxonomy): domain Eukaryota; kingdom Metazoa; phylum Arthropoda; class Insecta; order Hemiptera; family Aphididae; genus Acyrthosiphon; species Acyrthosiphon pisum. The sequence goes on from NC_042493.1 coordinate 116,280,326, forward strand.
CTCAACGCGTACAAGTTGAAATGATGAAGGTTTTGAAATAAATTACAACGATGATGGTAATATGTGAGTTTATTGTCACTAGAGAATAGTTACTAAATTATATTGAAATATTCTAAGTGCAATAAATTAGTACCTAGTTTAATTTAACTGTCTAGCTAGCGAAATGTGACAATGACATCAAGTGTCTGTTCTGGTGGTGGCTGGTTGCTCGTCTGATGAACGCTTGTCCATCAGCGTATCTCGTCGGGCAGTGCCGCAACAACTGCAGGGGCAGCCGGGGCAATGCCTCTATAAAGGGCCGCTAATCGTTGGCTCAGGAGGTCTGGACGGCATCCCGCATCTATTTTACATTTTTAAATAATTGCATTGTAATCTATTGATTAAATAAAATAAAATGTGTTAAATAAAAATATTTATTTTTATAATTCATTATGCTATCTAATTTGTTGTCGAAGAACAGAGTCCCTATTTATCCATATAATATCTATATTATATGGATACAATTATACATTATTAGTGTTTATTGTTTTATTGTTATTGAGTTACTTGTGCGTGTGGAAAGCTTGGAAAGCTTTAATTAATATTTATAATGAAAAAAAGAACACTAAAAGCGTAGTTATATTTTAATAACAATACACCAGTCACTGGGTAGTTGGCCTTCACATTATATTTTTAGGCTTTTGAAAAAAAAATCACCATCATTATTTATTTTTTTATATGTAACTTATAAAAGAATATTATATACATAGATCTCAGGGCTCCATACATTAACTTTGTCCGGGGCCCCAAGAATCCTAATTGCTGCGCTGTCGTCGGGTCAGTCCTATCAGGTCCTTACTTCAGCTTTTAGAATATCCGCACATTAGCTTGCGGTCGTAGGCGTAGCGTGGGAATGGTACACGCGCTGCACACGCCGGATGTCTCTTTACGTCAATAATGTCCTTTGGCATTATTATTTTGTATTATATTATCATAATAATTTCTGTACGGCTATACTAATAATTATTTAAAATCGAAGTCACATATTATACCTAAATTTATGCGCGACGTTCAGGGCCATGCTCTATACTATTACTATTATTGTTCGACGAAGACGCGCCACGACGAACATAATACTATGCTATATAATATATAATATAATATATAATATATAATATATATGCATTACTGTTATACTTACAACCGCCTACGTATTATTATATTATTATTTATATTACCCGGCTTGTATAATAATAATTATGAATATAAACATATTTACGTTACTACCAAATTAGGTTTATATTATAGTCACAGCTCGATTCACGGTAAAACGGTACCCTATTTATTTACTAAGACTCCGCTGTCCGTCCGTCTGTCACCTGTATCTCATGCACCGTGAAAGTTAGACAGTTGAAAAGTTCACGCAGATGATGTATTTCTGTTGCCGCTACAACAACATAATACTAAAAATCTAAGATTTGAAAATGTAACACAAGATTCCTTATAAGATAATCTATCTTTACCAAAAAAAAATGTCTATAAGAAAGTCAAATTACATTTTTATGAGCGTTTGAATTCTTATGTTTACAACATTTATTTCTCATGTAGCGATTTTCTTATTTTATTGTAATTAAAAAACGAATGACTGTAGATACTTGAAAATTTCACTGAATGTTTATATTAGCATTATCTATAGACGATATAATTTTTAAAATAATTTGAATCTTTTTGAGCTGTTTACGGACATTGTCAGTTTTAAATTTTAAAATTTTTTTTTGTATGAATATCAATAAAAATTTTATTAGTTGGGCAAAAAAGCGTGACAATTTAATACAATAGCAGTTGAAAAATATTAAAAATACATATGTACAATTTTTTTTTTATAAGCTAATAATATTTTTTTTTTATAACATATAAATAATTTTTAATTTGTAGCAGTATACGTATATATTGCCATTTTTTTTTTTATTGGTAAATTGTGGCTATTCGTTTATCGTATTTATAATATTTAAATTGTATCATCAGCTGTATTTTTATATTTTTTTATTGTAATAATATTTTATATTTTTAATAAACATATATTTAAATAACTTCGGAAAAAAAATTACTAAGAATTTTTAATTAAAAAATTTGATATTTTTTTTTGCATATTTTTATTTTCAGGTAAATGTATCAAATTCGGAAAATTATGCGGTAATAATTTATTAGTATATATATGACTAGTACACGGTTCTGTATTTAAAAAATTTAAATTTTGTTTTACTAAATTATCTCTAAGTGTAGTTGTTATAAATGTTTTTGTTGTCGGTAAAAAATTACAAAGATAATATTTCTTACCCGGAACATCTTTCATTATGTATCGGTCAAACAATAAATTTAAATAGCGATCGTTTAGATCTTCTGTGAGCATACCACACAACGATATTATAGATTTAAAAGCTAAACCCGTTTTTGGTATTTTTATTATCTCATTTGCCTGATTTTCGGTTTCTTTATGTTGAAATGCGCCGGCCAAAAGTATACCGGCAGACGTGCCTATGTCATGCATGTTTATGTACGATTTTTTGTTCATAGATGTAATCGATTGTATTACATTATCAGTACGTTTTAATGCGTCGAAAACGTAGATCTTATAAGAGAATTGTTCAGATCCGCACTAAGTTATATACCTATATATGAACAATATATGGATAAATTTCCAATTTGTCAAATGTCGGAACAATTTTCGTTCGACCATTGGTATAAAAATTTCAAACATTTTACATCCGAAATAAACAGTGATTCTTATGTAAATTTATATTCAATAGTAAATAAATTATATGAAACATATATTACACAAGACAATGAAATGATATCTGTAAACAATTTAAAAGCAAAGAAATGATTAAATTTTTTTCATATAATAATTTTACGGTAGGTACCTATTTATAAATTATTTACAATGTAATACAAATAAATTATTATACATGACTGTACAATTTTTTTTTTGTTAAATCATTATTACTATAAAATATGTAAATGTTGACTTATAACAAATTGTATTTTTATAGTATTACAAAAATGTATGTCACCCCTATCATAATATAATAAATTTTAAACGAAACGCTATTTTTATTGTTATTTTTTTTTTTATACTCAAAATAATAATATATAAAGATTATTATATTGTACTTGTACTTAAATATTATATTATATTATTATAATTATTCAATATAAAAAGCAAAACAATAATGTCTAATGTGTTTTGTTTTTAGAAAATTCATACTGCGTATATTAACAAATAGTAATAGTTATTACTTATTATAGTAACAATAACAGCAGCTATCCGTTAATGATTAGAAAGTTGACAACATTAAACCGTCATTAACAGCAATAACGAAGACAATGTGTTACGACTCAATGGTTTTAATTTATGTTGATTAATTCTTGGTCAACACCGTGTTAATCATTAATATATAAATATAATATATACGAAACGTATAATAATAATTATTGTTTACATTAGAAAACAATTTATAATAATACTCATTCGAAAGACGTACAGTACGTCTCTAGATCTCACCAAAACAACAGCAATGTTTATTTTATAATAATCAGTATTCAATGAATCGTTTAATTTGATATGTTTTTAAACCTCTGTTGAGTAAACGTCACTATACGTCCCTCGAGACTATTGTAGAAATCTTTATAATGACACAATTGGTAACGATTATTATTTAGGATTAATACCAGAAACAATATTATGATACATTATATTATTATAATGTAATTTCATAACTAAAATCCTAGATCTTAAATAACAAAAAAAAATATTACATTTCTTTCAAATAATAAATTTATTTATTATTAAATAACATGTTTACATTTTTTTATTTTAGGTAATTCTAAATCTATATTTTCATTTAAAGTAACTTTAGAGACTGTTTTTTATACACACAGTCATAATCACGCAGAGTGTAGCAAAACACCTGTATCACGCATCACGCAAGTGGGACCGAAAAATCGCGCATCGCGCACCACGCATTCACGGACGCATTTTCTTGAAATATATCATAAATTTATTTCATGAAAAATTCGTGAAATATTTCATTTTCTCTGGCGTTTCGTGTATATAATTCTATTATACCTACTACACATCATATACGTGCGCACATAATTTTTATCGTGACGACAACGCGGATGACGATTTTTTTCTTATCCTTATTTTTTTTTTGTCTGACTTCCTCGCACTGCACGCACATAATAATATATACCTATACACTGCACACCTATATAAATGCATTTATATCACTCAGGTGTGTATAGGTACCTATATATGTTATAAAATGTTGTACCGCATTGCAAGCATACCCACACTGAACGCGTAAAAATAATAACAAAATAATATTGTATACACCGCACGCGGGTATACGCAGGCCGGGGTGACTGCACACACGGTTATGGTATACCTACCGTCTACCATCATGCAGTCCGTCTCTGTGTACGACGTCCCATATACCTATATTATTATAATGTACGTGTGCTGCTGCACGCACGCGCGTTTAATGCAAGTGCTGTGCACCGGTGCATAATGCACTCGCCGCGGAGGCGAACGTGTATATTTTATTGTATGCACGAAACTAAGGAGAACTTTTTTCGCCTTTCCCCGTTTAATATTCATTTTTTTCCACCCCGTTTTTGCCCACGTCAGCCGCGAAAAGAGGCGGATCGCGTTTTAGGCGTGGCCAAAAGTCGCGCACCTCGCCGCCGCCTACGCAAACCGCCGCTGCCACTGCACCACACCGTAATGGGATGGGTGTACGCAGTGGCGTAGCGAATCGTGTTTTTCAGAAGCAATTGCTTCTGGTTTCTGGGGGGTGGTGGCGGGTCATAACCTCATAAAGCCCATATACACGGTCAGTCTATTTGAACTTTATTTTGGGTGCTACCCCACCCCCCCCTATTTGAGCATATGAGTATCGTATACATCAGTTGGAGTAGGGTGGGGTAGGTCATAAATAATTTGTTTGCTTCCATATGATTTAAAGTTCGCTACGCCACTGGGTGTACGCGGTGCGCGGCGTACCTCTATATACTCACACACGTCGTCTCTCCACGTTTACAATATTAAAACTATTATAACGCACACGCGCGCACCGTGAGAGCAAACACACACTGTCGGGTACAAGACGTGTCTGCCCCCGCCGCCGCGCGCCGCCTCGTCGAACGTTTGACGTGGGTCGCGAGCCAGAGACGTTGGTATGGCGTGGCGTGGATTGAGCGAAAATAATTTGACGTAAGAAAACCAATATATATTATAGTCTATTTAGTATTTTTTTTATTTTTTATTCAAAATTCTGACAATAATCCATTGTGTTTTTGATGTCCCTTAGTTTGTTATTATTTTGATGCCAGTTCAATGTACTATAATTCCAATCGATTTCGGTAAATTCATAATATTTTGTTTCAAATAATATTATAAGACTTTAGCCGACCCAGAAGTCGCACGGCCAACAAGAAGCTCGATTAGCTGCGTTATGTCTCGTATTTTCGGTCATCTGATCCGAGTCCGACATTTGTTAATATAATAATAATAATAATTATTATTATTATTATCATCATCACACAGTGGCGTAATTGAGAATGTTTCATGGGAGGGGATCAAAATAAATTTGTATGGCAAACTTGTGGGGGGCTTTGCCCGTAATACATCATCCGATTTCTCTGTTTCTTTAAATAATATACAAGAAATTGTGTAGGTAAAATTATCATTAAATATTATGCATTATTAATTATTATTATAAATTATTAAATTCTATTATTTTTAATAAGCTCATTCAAATTTTTTATAAAAATTAATATGACATAGATACCTAATAGTTGATTGAATAAACTGCAGTGACTGCAGTTAAATTTTCAATACATTTTTTAATTGGTGTTTATTTAATTTTGCATAATTTTAGCGCGAGTTGTAATACTAATATTATAAATCATAATAAGTGTATAAAATACGTCGTACATATTTTGTACGATTTTAAAACATTTAGTTTCGGGCCTAACAATGTTTAGTATTTTGAATAATTTAAAATTGTAATACCTACGTCAATTCCAAGCTTCTTTTTAAAAAAATTCAATGGAGTACTCTAGTTGCTGGTAGCTTACTTTTTTTTTGCTCCATTTTTCTTTTAGCTTAGGTATAAAAATAAAATCAATTACTAAGTTGTGTGACAATGTGGCTATGAGGAAATGGCACGGTGTGTTCTGACTGTGTAGTGTCTAGGGATGGCAAGAAAATATCGATGTTTTAAAAACATCGATATTTTAAGAAAAAATAATCGATATTTGACATCGATGTTTTAGCTTCGATATCTTGCATCGATGTTAAAGCCTTACCGATGTTTTGATTTCGATGTTATCTAAAAATATAAAAATAAATACGAAAACCCGATTTTTATAAATGGACTATATTATGTCTATATCTAAATATAGAAATAACTATATTATCAAATATTATCAACTGGTGTCTGGTAATGATACAGTCGATACAGGCAATACGTGGATACGTCTAATGTAGTTATTTTGTCATTACCTTACTCATTTATACATTTGTGTTAATACTTAATGTGCATTCGTCGACCGTCGTACAGACTAAACAAAACATGTCAAAACCTAGATCACAAGTGTGGATGTACTTTGAAAAAAAAAAAAATCAAACTGCAATGTGTAAAATATGTGGTAAAACATTGCAAACTTCTGGTAATACTTCCAATTTGATGGGACACATAAAGAAGTTACATTTACATAAGTTACCCATAGAAAACAATTTGAAATCTCCAAATAATCAAGAAAAGGTAAGTGTATTTTTAATAACATCAATTTATACAATTTATCAAAGAAGAATGTTTTTTCTCTAAAAAATGTCAATACCTATTTAAAATGTTTATAATACCTACTTACTTTATAAATTATAATAATTTGCTAATCTACAATCAAAATTACCTAATATTGGTATCATTTAATTTCAACAATAAATTATACACAGAGCTTAAAGTGGGAACAATTTCCAGGGAGGACCAATATCTCCATAATATATTTCTCATAATATTAAGTTGTAAGTAGGTAGTGGTTGTCTTTTAAAAAAACTTAAGAGATCACACAGACAAAAAATATTTATATCATAGAAATGTAGTGTTTTTAGTGCTTACCTTGTTTAACCCCTGATTATACAAGTATATTAATTATAATTATTTTAACAGGCCACTAGTTCATTTACTAGAAACATATCTTTGGGCTTAATTGATACTGAAAACAATGTCGATGATCCAGAGTCACTGAGTGAAGAAACTCTGAACACATTGTCCTCAGATGTATCTTTGTCAACTTCCACGCCATCTGTGAGCAGAAACAGCTCCTTAAATATTGCAGAAAAGTTTACAAAGCAGCCTACCTTGGAATGGTCACTAAAAAAGATGTCCAGTTTTTCAAGTAAATATCTATTTGAACTGATTTTTTAACACCACATAAATATTTTAATTAAAAATATTTTGTGTAAATACACTTAACAGGCGGTGGACAGAAACATACTCGAATTACTGAAGCCATTGTATATTTCATCTGTAAAGATAATCAACCATTATCTGTTGTTGAGGATATTGGATTTATAAAACTTATGAAAGAAGTTGCACCATTGTTTAACGTTCCTACTCGAAATACTATTAAAGCTAGAATCCAACAGAGGTATGATGTTGTGTCACTAAGCTTTAAAAATGTTTTAAAAGAAGTTGATGACATCACTATAACTATGGATATTTGGTCCGAAATGATGACTACTAAAAGTTTTCTTGGGGCTACAGTACACTTTATCCACTCATCAAAATTATGTTCGGCTGCATTAGGAATTTTTGAGTTATCACAATCTCATACGGCTAACTATGTTTATCATGAGCTTATGAATTTATTAAATTTGTGGGATATACCTAAGTCTAAAATTTTAGCTATTGTGACAGATAATGATGCTACAATGTTAAAAGCAATAGGAGAAAATTTTGGCAAAAATAAGCATTTGCGATGCTTTGCCCATTCAATAAATTTGGTTGCTGAAGCCACTATAAAAAAAGTTGATGGCTTACAAAATTTGATTTCTCAAGTTAGAAATATTGTAAAATTTATTAAGAGAAGTGTAAAATGTTCTGATGAGTTAAGGAAATTGCAAGAGAACAATGGAGACGATTTAAAAAAATTGATTTTGGATGTAATTACACGGTGGAATTCTGTTTATTACATGTGTGAAAGGTTTTTGGAGTTAAAAGAAGTAATTAATCAAATATTATTAAATCATTTAAATGCCCCACCAATGTTGAATGCTCAAGAGATAGAAAATATTAAAGAAATGGTGGATATTCTAAAGATTCTTGAAAAAGTTACTAAAGAAATTTCCGGAGAAAAATATGCGACAATGAGTTTGGTTATTCCTATAATCAGTTGCATTAAAGATAATTTAAATGCCATGTCACCAACTTTTAAAATCGGAATGGAATTAAAAAATGCCTTAACTGCTGAGGTGAAACGGAGGTTTGAATTTATTGAGCAAAATTTTTTATTGGCTGTTTCAACATTACTAGATCCAAGATTTAAAAACATCCATTTTAAAGACGCCGTTGCGCTTTCAAAACATTTGATTTTTATTCAAAACTCTATGAATAGTATGGAAAATTCAACAGCAGACATGGATTTTTCAAATGATTCTTCTGATTCGGTTTCAGACCCTAGTAAATTAGATTTATGGGGATATCATAAGCAACTAGCACAAAAATCTCAAAAAAAGTACATTGATAAATCTAATCAAGGGAGCCAACAACATTTAGGATCTGAAATTACCATGTATTTGTCCACGCCAGTATCTAAATTAAATACACATCCATTAATGTGTTGGGAAGAATTAAAACCAATGTACCCATCACTTTACAAATTAGCCACAAAATATTTGTCAGGTGTTTGTACATCTGTTCCAAGCGAAAGACTTTTTTCTTGTGCCAGCAACACCATTTCAAAAACCAGGAATCGACTAAGTGGGAAATTGGCATCAAAGTTAATTTTTTTAAACAAGTTAGATGATAAATTTTGGCTAGTTGAATGACACTACTAATTAATTAAAGTACTATTATTTAAAGTATCAAGCAGAATTTTTAATTTTTTTCATTCCTTATAAGTAATAGGTAGTGTAAATTAGTATATTTTAAATTAAGTTGCATTTATTTTATTTTGTTATTTTCTTACAAGATGTTTTTATTTTAATTTTTCCAATAAATAATTAAAATTCAACTATGTGGTCAATTTAATTAAAGCTATTTAATATTCATAAGATATATTTTGTTTTGTTGTCTTATTTCAAACAACTGATTATCGTGTTTGAAAATCATATAGAATTAATTGGAGAAATGCGAAAACTCAATTATATAGTATATGGTTGAAACACGAACAAATATTGTAATTTAAGGTAAATTGTTGATTCAGTAGTAACTATTTAAGTTTTTAAGCTCCAAATACAATTTGGCGGTTAGTAATATTACTAATATTGTTACCTCTATATTTACATTTTATACAAACCTCGATGTATTTTTAAAAATGTCGATGTTTACAGAAATACATCGAGTTATTGACATCGGTTTTTAATTGAAATTACGATATTGTTAGCATCGATGATATGAGAATGAAAACTCGATATATCGATATATCGATGTTCACAAAAAAATTGCCATCCCTAGTAGTGTCCACTGTCTATACGTCATCGCAATAATCAATGTATAAAGTGTCGGTGAGCGTTCGTAGCATTACTATTCATTCTACGAAATGTAAATCTTGACGTTACATTTTTATTATTATAATATGTTTGTGGAATGGGGGTTTTTCCCATTATCGAATTACTTACCGCATGTGTATGCATGTATTGTGTAGGAAGTAGGTACTGTAATTTGGTACAGTGTGTGGTAGGGCACAAAGTGTTTATTAATAAATAAGAATTAAAATGAATCAGACCAATTATTTTGAAATATGCTGATCGTTTACCGGGTAAATATTTTTATGCCTGGGTATAATGTTTATATCAAAAAAACTAAACATTTTATTTTTTTTCTAGTTTCGTAATAATTTATAAGTTTGTATTTGAACTATTTGTAGATATAAGAGTATAAGACAATAAATAAATACAGCTCATGGGGGGGGATCTATCCCCCATACCCCCCACGGTAATTACGCCCCTGTGACATCACACGATTTATAATCGAACTCGTCGCAGTGCCGTCTTCAATCATTGTTGCGGTGACGCTATTATAATATATTATATTAGTATTATATTTTGCGAGGTAAGATTTTGACAATCCGTCGTAAATCAACACGAAAACTAATTTTGAACGATTCGAAGAGGCGGCCTGTGAAATACTCGTGTTATACGACTGTATACACGTAATAGTAAGCGCGGACTGCAAAAAGGGTTTTCGTGTGTATGCAGTGAGAGAAAACGGGTTGGACACAAAAGTCATTCGATCGTATTATTATTATTACTATTAAAATAAATATATAAATGAATCCGTTTAATTATCGCTCCGGATCCACTCTAACATCCATTCTAATCAAACCATATTTTTTTTCACGAAACGAAATATATTCAAATGTGGGACGACGCCGCGCCGGTCGTTCGTTCCGAATGCGTATCACTAAACGACCGTTAAATCTGCCACTGGTAATTAATATACCTGTAGTATACAATCATATTATTATTGTTATATAATTCACATGATACGAACTTAAACTACGAGAATATAAAAATAACGATAATTGTCGTCGTGTGTGTATGTGAACAGCTGTTCCATCAAATATAGTTCGTAATAATGGTATAATATTATAACTCATTAGTCATTACCCACTATACACACCGTGGTCCATGACCACCCACCCAACTATCGACGGGTACACCTTGAGTATAAGATAGCCGCCTCTGCTCTTAATATGCATTTATGTCCGCACGCAACTAACTGACTGTGTATGATCTAATGTCTATTTTGATTGATATGCGGCACCCACAATTTCGTTATGAAATCTTTTTTCGTTGTTGGTAAAGTACAGTGTATACTCAACAGGGACGGATTGGAATTTCGGACCAGCCCGGGAAAATACTTTTTTACCAGCCCACTATTTATTGGGAGATTGGGGGCAACTGGCAAGTGTACCATACTGAAGATTGTAATTTTTTTTAGTATTTTAAAGGGTAGTCTACTGTAATCAGTGTTATTATAAAATCAACCTTTAACAATAAAATGTAATAATAAAAATAATAACAATGGAATAACAATAGTTTTACCTACATATAAATGTTACATAGTAAAATGTTAGTAATTTTATATTTTATATCATCAGTTTTAATGTATCGATATATAACAAAATAACTAAAATACAATTACAATATATTATTCAATCGTATTTGATACCATTTAAAAGTAACACATATGATGCATACAATATATTATTAAATCGATAAATCATAATTTATACTTATAGATAAATATTATCTATAATTTTAGAAAAGTTTTGTGCGATGAAAAGCAAATCCCTCTGAAAAAATTATGTCAATTGCTACTGATGGTGCTCCAGCTATGACAGGGCATCACAAAGGTTTCATAGCGTATTTAAAAAATAAAGTTCCAGACGTGCTTGCTGTACATTGCGTCATTCATCGCCAGCATACAAATTGAATGAACGCCTGCATACATCACTGCATTATGTTATTAGAACAGTTAATAAAATCAGAAGCAACTCACTAAATGACAGATTATTTAGTCAACTTTGCGCAGGCGCGGATCTATGGGGGGGGGGGG
>NC_042493.1:116293004-116295497 GCF_005508785.2 Acyrthosiphon pisum
TTTTTCATTATTAAAATAAAGTACGAACTAATTCATAATATGTTTATAGCGATATCTTATCGTCGTTAATTATAAGTTAATTATATTTGATTAAAATTATAGAAAAAATACAAGCTATACGTAAAATGTGATCCCGCAATGCAGTAGCAATTATGAAATGTGTAGCAACAAATTAAAAAGTGTGCAATACTTTTATAACATTTTTAATATATCTTTATTTATAATGCAAATTCACTTTTTTGATTCATAAATCTTAAGTTTCTCGTCATATATCAAGGACTTTTATTTTATAATTATCATATTCAACGGCAACATGGTTGATTGTTAATACTTAAATAGGTTGTTACTGGTATAGTACTATAGTTTAATATTGGTAGCACAATAAAAAAAAAATAATATTATAAATATAATTTTTTATATTTGTTAAATGATAAAATATTTAATAAGTAGTAGTGATTTTGATTTCTGATATATTATTTATTCTATACCAATAGAAAATTACTTATAATCTATAGGTATACAAAAATAACTAAAATTATAAATATCCCTCTGTAAAAACATTTTGCATTCCCTATTTAACTATAGTTTTTTTTTTGTATTTTCATTTTATCTTAGTATAAAATGTTTGAAATGTCTTTCTGTATTTTATGTAGGGTTCTTATAAAGTTCTTATTTTATTATGTCTTAACTGTGTATTAAGTTTTTGTCTTTTCGTAAATATGACCCCCCCTCAATTTTAGTTCTAGATCCGCGCCTGACTTTGCGTTGCTAATGATGAAGATTTCAATCGATTGCTGAAGTGCGCTGGCTGTCAAAAGTTACTTGTCTGACTCGATTTTACGATCTGTTTGACTCTGTGATAGATACTATAATAATATACAAATAAATAGGTATATAGGACATAGGTATTTATTATATATTGTATATATCATATTATATAATACACAGATATTACGGGGCATGGATCATCTAAAACAGCCGCAATCGATATATTTTATATAATCAGTCTTATTATGATAATGTTTATAGATGACATATAATATCATTATTCATTATATACTATAATAATTATAGTATATACTATATAGTAAAGACTGGATTTAATTGCATTATATAAACACGCAAAAATTGCATTTACAATACAAATTAATATAAATTGTATGGTTTCACCAAAAATACATACAAATGTCAAATGCCATATACCTACCTAATAATATTGCATTATAAGAATGCAAAAGATATATAAAAAATAACTTTATATAGGTATAGACTCGAATTATAATAATTAAATTAATTTAAAAAAAATAAATAAATGTTACTACAGCACATTTTATGCACATACACATAATATTATAATCAATTATAAATTAATATAGTTTGAGATTTGAGTTTAAGATCCATTTATGTAGCTGGTATAGATATGTATATATAATATATTGTCTTTCAATAAGTTTATTTGAGTATAATATAATATATTCTTTGGAACCATATTATAATTCGAATACAAGTTAAATACAATATTTAAGTTCAGTTAAACACTTGAACGGTTAATGTTGATTGTTAAAATATTATGTCGATTATAAAATCCAGTAGGTACAATAATAATATTATTATATTATATTATATTATACAACTTTATGCATTGAATATTAATGATTGGTCAATAAAATATAATATATCGTATTTTTTCGCCACTACGGACGTAAAATATAACCGAAAAACCGGACATTAACATTTTTTTAAACTTTTTGATGTATACGCGATTATAAAGTACAAATAAGGGGGTCAAAAAATTGTCAAAAATGGGAAAAAATCGGGTAAAAATACAAAAAATTAAGAATAATCAGATTTTTATTTTTGACGAATTCTTTATACCTACAGTCATTTGTTTTTTAATTACAACAAAATCGTTACATGAGAAATCGAGTGAATATCAAATGTTGTAAAAATAGGAATTTCAAACGCTTATAAAAATTTAATTTGACTTGTAGACATTTTTTTTTTTTTTTAAAAGGTAGACAAACTTATGAGGAATCTTGTATTACATTTCAAATCTTAGATTTAAAAAGAAAATTTTTCATGAATTTCTAACTCAAAATAATTTACAAATTTTCGTCATTTTTACGTATTTTGTCAATATTTGAACTTTAGATGCTTATAAAAAAAATTGTGACTATGGACTTTTAATTTTTTTCATCTGCCATTGAAGCAATATACTAGGATCCTTCTATTAAATTTTCAAACTTTTTTAACCAACAAATTAAATTTTATTGATACTTATATCAAAAAAACTAAAAAAAATGGAAATTGAAAATGTCCGTAAAGAGCTCAAAATAAGTCAAAATATTTTCAAAATTGTATGGTGTATAGAAAATGAAAATATTAACATTCAGTCAAAATTTCATGTGCCTACGGTAATTTGTTTAAGAGTTATAAATAAAATGTGTGCGTAAAAATTCCCGATTTTCCTTAATTTTTATTTTGTTTTTCACT
>NC_042493.1:116297168-116298505 GCF_005508785.2 Acyrthosiphon pisum
TTTCAGTATTTTGGGTTTATTTGGTCGTAGCCCGGTGCTTTTTTTATATTGATATTCGTATCGATTTCTTTAGCAATTTCATATGGAGTAAAGTACTTAATCTTTTCGCGTATTTCGCTCAATGGTTGATTCTGTTCTATATCGAGTTCAGAAGCGATATTGTTCGGCTGAAATGCATGTTCCAGATGACGTGCATACATTTCAGCTTTGTCTTGGTCACAACGTGCCCATGATCCATCTTCCTTGCGAATTGGTGGTACATAGGCTCTAGGTCTTTTCATTTGTTTTGTAGCCTTCCATAACGAATAGTCAGAGTCTTTTGTTGCTGAAAGGTTACTCAAGTAAGATTTGAACGTTTCGTTTTTGACTTCTTTTATTTTATCATGTAAAAGCCTACTAGCGCGGTTCCAAATAGTTTTATCCGATGGATCTCTCGTTCGGTGCCATTTTTTCCTCGCTTTTCTCTTTTCTTTTACTAGTTCCCTGACTTCCATTGGGTAGGTGATTTCACAATTTCTTCGTGCTGGTATTTCAGGTGTTGCCAATTTTGCTGCCTTGACAACGTTGTTAGTTAGCTGTTCAATGGCGCTATCAATTTCAATTGGTGTTCTAAGTCTTACAGAGAGGGTAATAAAAAAACAGTAGTTAAATACATTTTTTTGGACCCCCCCCCCCCCTTGAATAAATCCTGGTTGCGCCATTGGTATTAGTGTATTAATAAATCAAAAGGTTGTATTTGTTTTGGCATTTTCAATTTTGTATTTTTTTCGTACCTACTTCATAATTCTATTAATTCAGTACCCGTGTATAGAAAAGCTATTGGCTATTTCCTGTGTTCAATAATATTTATGATTAATATTATTTAAACCATATTACTGGGTATTTATAAAGATATTATATAAAAAAAAAATAACTTAACTTAACTTAAGTTAATAAGTTAATTGAAAATGTTCATATAACTTTTAAATTAACTGAGTTAAAAAAAAAAATAGGTTAACTTTTAACTATTAACTGAGTTAAAATGTTTTACATTAACTTAACTTAACTCAGTTAAAAATGATCATTAACTTGCCCAGGCTTGCCTATTTCTGAAAATGTGTATGAGCACTTTTCTAAAAATTTATAATCTCATTATTATATAATTTAATTACATTAATTTTTATAAAAGTATGCTGATTACTTTATTCATCACAAATAAAACACAAAATTTTAACACTGACATTATATGTATTTCATTATAAGGGAATAATGAATAAAATAATACTTAGTCGACCAATTAATTATTTCAAAACAAAAAACTAGAAATAATAATTCAACAATATGTAAGAAAATCAAAT
>NC_042493.1:116298555-116303808 GCF_005508785.2 Acyrthosiphon pisum
TCATAATATAGCATAGCGTAGTGCTACTGCTTAAATGCATTGAAATTGGGTAGGTAATACAATTACTAAATGTTATGTAAATATAAAGTTCATCAATTTGCCAAGCTTACCAATAATAAACCAACTCTCCTTTTTATCTCATAATAATGAACTTATTCAAAAAAATAAATACATTTTAAGTGTATTTGAAGTTCATATTTTCAAATAGATTTTGTTATACCATTTAAGAAGTTTTCTATCTCTATAAAAATTTTATAAAAGTTAAAATGAATGACATCATTTAATTATGAATTGAAATTAAAATTACAAATTTCTGGCTCATTAAATTTTTTGTTTAACTAAGGATAATAGTATTTATTATAGATTAAAGGGTTTACCTAAAACATAAAATGTATATATTATTTAGTTTATTTCATGTGATATGTGGATAGTTTTTAAATTATTATTATATGTTATTGATTTTATAATAATAATTATAATTTTAAAATCACAATATGCTCCATATTATACAAACCTATTAAAATATACTATTATCCTTAGTAATTAGTAATCATAAACCACAATTTAAGATACCTATTATATTATCTTAAATCGATTCATAATCTAAACTATTTATTAACCATATAATTTTCATAATTTTTATCGTAAGTTTAAGATAATGCCAGTTGGTATTTGTTTTCACTCAATGACCCACGCACTTATCTCACTACATGTTGATTCTGAAAGATATATTGGATGTTACTACTAAAGATATCTACTGACCTTCTACAGATCTGGCTGCAGAATATCTTTATATTGAATTTCAAGTGAATCGGACTGGTAGTTTTTAAGATTACGAACGCTGAAAAAACAGCCAGCCAGTCATTTTTATTTACATAGATAGATAGAGAAATCTTATATTACATTTTCAAAGCTTTTTTACCCAACAAATTAAGTTTTATTGACATTCATAGAAAAAAAAAGAAACTGAAAATGTCAGTAAACAGTTCAAAACAAATCAAAATATTTTTAAAATGTTATCTTGTAAAGTAAATGCGAATATTAACAACCAGTGAAAATATCATGTATATACGTTCATTTGTTTTAGAGTTACACCAAAAAACAATTTTATCTAAAAATTAACGTTTTGGCTTGGAGACTCAAAATATGCATTATTTTACTAATATTTGTATATATGATTAATAATTTAAAATTATTTTTAATGAATGTTTATATTATTTTCTGTTCTAGCTTGAAATTACATTCTGAACAAGAATAGCAATGTTGTTGACTATATGATGAACTATATGAACATGACATTTTTTCACGGATAACCTTGAAAGATGACCCGACCCTTAATGTGTACTGAATTTTAAATATTTCATTTGACATATTTCAAAATTGAACATTTCGCTTTTCTTGAAATATTTTAATGAAATCATGAAAATGGTGGACAAGTGGGTGTTATTAGCTAACATACCCACCTGTTCACGGTCACATTGTATAATATATATTTGTGTGCGTGGACATATTATATTTAGGTCTTTTAGTCAAAAAAAAATTTATTAATAAATAATTATAAATAAATATTATTTATGAAATTGAATGAAATATTTAATTCATTGGTTTACAGGTCGTCAAGTCCGTTCCCATTTACAACGAGGCAAGACAACCTTCTTTGACAAAAATTCTTTAACAATTAACAATGGACATAATCCATGAAGACTTTTAAATTAGGTAGATTCTGATAGGTACCTATTTCCTTAAATTTGTGTACATATTTTTCCAACGTTTTCCTCCCACCACCCATCAGAAAGTAATTAGTCACTTTATTTTATAAAAAAATTACTATACCTATTCAATGTGGAGTTGGTTTTGTGAATAAAATTGTTTTATAAATGACTAATTTAAGAAAACTTTAGTTTAAATTTTATAATAAAATAGAATAGTAGGTATCTATTTAAAATCATTATAAATTACACAACCATACTTTTAATATTTGTCGTATTCATATTATGTAATTTAAAATTTAGAAATATATGATTAATGCAGTAATGTTTTTTATAATTTATTGTTATACTTGCAGCAGTTTTTTGTAAATAATTAAACATAAGAAATTAGTTTCCAATTATTAACATAATTTTTTCTGTGTTTATTAACTTGATCTATTTTAATATGATTAGAGCGTGGATTTGTATGTTTTTAAATTCTTATAAAAACAATCACTGAAAAATGCATGTATATCTACAGTAATTTTAGAACAAGACTTTGTATTTTAGTCATCACTTACAATTTACAGTTTAAATGTTATTTCAACTTAGTTACAATTAAATAAAACTCTATGACGTCAAACCAATTAGACACCGTGTAACGGATGCAGTTTTACAAATTCATATTGTGACATTGTTTACCATTTTATAACTTTTAAGTTTAATTAAATATAATATAATTACTAAATACTTACTCTAGTTTATAACACATATTTTATGAAATTACTATTATTGATAGTTTCTATTAATACTAAGCGTTTATTTATATTTTGTCTGATTCAGCTACAAAGCATTTATTATTGAAATTATTATTAATGATCCACAGTAGATTTTCTTAACTACACATAGATTATAAAAATATGTGATCAAAATAAATGATCGATTATAAATGATGTTGTTACATTATAACTTTTGAGTAAATCCAATATACAATTAAATACTGCTTTTATACTTGTAAATTATTTATTTCGTTTTACAAATTAACAAAATAATAATTTGGTAATGAAACATATTATAATGATTTCAAATATAAATATGTAAATCTCCAATAAATTCATTAGTTATACAACAATTAATAGATTATTATTTATTAATATTATCAAACGATCATTAACTCATAAAGTTTAATATAATTAAGATGTTTAAAAATATGATCTTTATTAAACTTAAAAACTCCAGGCCGAATTGCACAATAATTATTAAATAATAGCATGATGATGTAACACTTGGCAAACAAACTAACCTGTTCATTGTATACACAAACAAATCACACATTAGTCTTTGTCAGAAAAAAAGATACAGACTGTACCTAATCTGAATAAAAATATCCCCAAAAAAAAAAATCTTACCCTCACCAACGAGAACTTACAGAAAAAGAAATCCCTAAGAAAAACTTTTTCAATAAATCAAAAGTTAAATTGACTCACAATTTCAATATATTGTTATGACATTATAATATACACAATACTCAATTCAATAATATACAATTTATATCAAAAGGCAGTTTTTTAATGAGCAACAAATAGGAGTATCGAAACTAAATTTTCATAAATATTGTGATACTAATCAAAATATTATTCACTTTGTTAATGTTTAAAAATGATAATATAAAATGCAAGTCAAAGTTTATTTTTACAATTAAATATAGGTTGGTTTTATAATTTTCATTAAATAATGATTTGTTAATACCTACTTAATTAAGATTAATTTTATTTATATTAATTTAATTTATCAAAATGTACATATTTGTAATTAAAAATAATAATGTTCCAATTATTATTCTGTCACTTTCAATCAAAAAACCTCTATGGGAATATTTTATTCCTGGAATTCTTTTTGGGGATTTTCATTTTATAAGTATATTTTGAATATAAAAATAAAGAGTAATGAGTATATATCAGACAAGGATAAATAAAAATACAAAAGTTTATATATGTATGCACTAATAAGAAAATAGTAATTTTGAGAAAAAATATTTTTGTTAATATTCTGAATTCTAGTTTGATAATTATATTAATAGGAATAAAAAAATAGGTAAGTACATAGTTTACTGTTTATCTGTTATCTTGTCCAATTGAGCTTTAGCTTTATTGATTTCATCAATGTTTTTCTCTAGACTATATTCTATTCAAGGCTGGGCATTAACGAGTTAATAAGTTAAAAGTTAACTTAATTTTAACTTATTAACTTAACTTACTAGGTCGCTGTTTTAATTAACATAACTTTAACTTAACTCATTAGGTTATATGTTAACTTAAAATCAACTTGTATTATTTTTAAAATTCCCAATTAAGTTAATTTTGAATTTTCGGGTCATCCATAAAATATTTTAGTATATTAACGGTTTGTCGATTTAATTAATTTGATTCGTAGAATATTAGAAAATATTATTAGAAAAAAAGAATATAGTAATAATTAGGGCCCGGATTTTTATGCAAATGCATATTCTTCTACATTTAACTTATAATAATTCTGATTAAATATCTTGACGTTTCGTAATACGTAGATTAAGCTATCAAATTTTTTTTTTGCATATTTTTGCATATTTGAATGAAAATGCATATTAATTGCATATTTCTATATAATTGCATAATAAAAGTTGCATTTTTTAATAGTTGATGAATTTTTTTTTTTTGCAAAGCAAGGCGAGTGTGCATAAAAGTTATTTTAAGCATTGATTGGGAAATTGCCGTCGCCGATTTTTATCGACCGCGACAGTCTGCGTATTTGTCTCAGATAACTTATCTGCACTTTAGGTATACGCACACGGCTTATGTATTTCAATTAGTTAGTGACGGTAATTTGTTGGTGTAGTTTGTCCAGTTTTTGTGTTCGTATAAAATAATATTTTGTCTACTTTAGTGTCAAATTTTTATTTTTCTCTAAGAAAATGCCAAAAGTAAAGAAAGTTCATTGTTACGTGAGAGATTACCCAGGTGTCTTTCGTACAGATGGAGCTATATTATTTTGTACTTTTTGTGAAACCAACGTATCGTGTGATAGAAAATCACAGATTACTCAACATTTAGGAACTTCTAAACACATTGAAAATAGTAAGTTGAAATCAAACAAAGACCAGGTTAGTCAACAGTTTATAAAAAATTCACTTGATCAAACTAGAACAAATTATCAAAATCTGAATGAGTTTAGTAAAGATATTTGTACCTTAATGGTGGCAAATGATATTCCACTTTGGAAACTACAAAACCCAGAATTAAAATGTTTTTTCGAAAAATATATTAAATTAAAATTACCTAACGAATCGACACTACGAAAAAACTATGCTCCGTTGTGTTATGAAGACGTATTACGTAAAATCCGAAAAGAAATAGGGGATAGTTCCATCTGGGTATCAATTGACGAAACGACCGATGTCGAAAGGCGTTACGTTGCATGTGTAACGATTGGGTCTCTATCGTCAAAAATTCTACAAACCAATAGTTTTAACAATTGAAACTTAGAAAGGCTAACTTTCAACGATTTCAAATTGTTCAATGACTCATGA
>NC_042493.1:116303862-116306787 GCF_005508785.2 Acyrthosiphon pisum
TACTCGTGGGGTACGTGACTTAATGCAGCTTTTTACTATGGTAAGAACTTTGATAAGGTCAAAGAAGTTATCAATAAATTTAATGAAAACGATGCAATATCTATTCAAAAAGTTCAAGATTTATTTAAAGACAATTCAATAAAAAATGAACTTGCAGTAATATTAGCCAATTTTCAATGCATCACAGAAACAATCTTACAAATAGAAAAATCTGGCGCCAACTACGAGAAACCATCTCGTTGGTTAAAAATGTTGAAATTAGGTTAAGTGAAGGAGGAATAGGCATAGAATTTGCTAAGCTTAAACTAATGCAAATATTATCGAAGAATCCAGGGAATTCTCAAATTATGAAAATTTGTGGAATATTAAGCGGAGAAATAAGCAATGACAATGAAGGCATTGAAGAGTTGACACCTGAAGACATTTCTTGTTTTAAGTATGCACCTATCGTGTCTTGCGACGTAGAACGAAGTTTTTCAAAATACAAATCTATGCTACGTGACAATCGTAGAAATTTCGAATTTGAAAATATAAAATTACATTTCGTAACTTCATGTTGGTACTCGTTCCAAAATTAATATTACATTTTTTATTATTATTTTATTAATTTTGCATTTATTTAGTTAAGCAATAGATATAAATGTATAGTTTGTACACATTTGTGAGCAGAATTATATTGATATTAAAATTGTATTTTTTCTCATACCTAATATATTTTGTAATTGTTTTAAGATGTTCATTTTTGTTTTTAATACACAATAAAAACATTTTTTTTGCATATTTTTTTGCATATTTTTTGCATATTTTAGAATTTTTGAGTGCATAAATATGTGCATATTTAGCAATAATTTTTGCATAAAAATCCGGGCCCTAGTAATAATTATTATGTTATATGAATTAAGTACTAATGAAAAAATAAAATAATAAATAATAATAGTATAATACAATATGACATTTAGACCATTGCACCCCTATGACCGTATGGCGTATTATAAGATTTATCAATAGCTATACGAGCCCACGAAGTATTTTTTAATAACAATAATAATAACGAGCTTATTATCATTATCATTAGCCATTAGGTCTCATTAGTTATTTCTTATTATTTAATATTTGTACGATTATTAATCATCATGAATTGTGACTATTTCTATTTATTTATTTATTATATTTAACATTTATGTTATAATTGTATTACAAAAATACGTACCTACCTATAGTGATGTAATATACATTCATACATTCTTAGTTCATAGTTGTCATTCCTCTGTTCCTCACTAGTTTGCTCAGTCACTTACACTGTTACAGTATGTTAGGCATAAGTTTTCAGTGTTTTCACTATTAGTTTAATTATTGATTTTCGAATTGTAAATGTCAAACAGTAAAATTATTATATTAAATATTAAAAGTATGATAGTGTGATTTAAATAGGTTCCTACTATTCTTTTTTATTATAAAAAAAAGTTTTCTTAAATTAGTCATTGACAAAATAATTTTTTTCACAAACATAACTACACAGTGTATAGGTATAGTATTTTCTTGCCTAAATAAAGTAGCTGATTACTTTTTGATGGCGTGGGGGGGGGGGGGGGAAACATAGAAAGAATAAGTTCACAAATTAAATTAAATATGTGTCTATCAGAATATATCTAATTGAAAAGTCTTTTTCAGTTATGTCCATTGTTGATAGTTGAAGAATTTTAATAACAGCCACTGAAGCTTTTTGGTAATTGCATACTCTTTTGTCAAAGAAGTTTGTCTTTCCTTGTTGTAAATGGGAACGGGCTTGACGACCTGTAAACCAATAAATTACATATTTAATTGAATTTCATAAATAATATTACTATGATCTTTGATCTTACTATGATTTTTATCTATTCTTACTATAAGCATAAGCTAAATATACAATTGAACATTTAATACATATTTAACTACATAAGTTTTCAGTGTTTTCACTATTAGTTTAATTATTTATTTTCGAATTGTAAATGTCAAACAGTAAAATTATACGAGTACAGGCGATACAGCCATAATACATGTATTAAATAATATACATAATAATATATTATTATGCATCTATTATCATAAGTATAGGCTATATTACTATATTCAAGTGATTTTCACTTATTTTAATATCTTTCCACTATTTTTTTTTTTAATTAACTTGCAACTAACTAATTGCAGTTAAATTAAGTTAACAAAATTTACTAACTTAAATTTAAACTTAATTAATGTATTAAAAAGTTTATTAACTTAACTTTGAATTTAATTGAACAAAAAATATTTAACTTAACTTAACTGAGTTAAAAAAAAGTCATTGATTCTATTATTGTTTCTAAAACATCATGTATATGGTTAATTTCTCGATTTGTGATTTTTTCTAGCTACAATATTTTGTGAAGAAAATCACATTTTTTATATTCAAATATTTTGTTTTTATATATGTATATATATTTCATTATATAATCATTTCACTATCATTTCACATCATTATACCTATGTATGAATTGTTTTAATTTTTTTATATTTAAATAATTTACCTGTTACCTACCTACCAAAGGAATGATAGTGTATACTGTATAACTATTAAGTTATATATTATTTTTATTGAATTATTATGAAAAAAAAAAATCATATTATTTGCATACTTAAAAGTATAAAGCATATTTAGAAAATATTTTAGCGTTTTTTTAGAGCATATTAGCATCATATTTTAAGCTTTTAAGAGGACGCCACACCCGCTTTTGTTGTCTACGTCTTACAAAAGCGTAACATAGCAAATTTACGCTCAGCAGTTCACGTTTTATGCCGTTAGCTTAACAATTAGAGTGAATCGACCTATCATGAAATTTGATGGTAAGAACATTATCTGTGTTTTGTTGGAATTTTTTTTACAATAATTCAGTTTTTAAGTGAGTTATGCGT
>NC_042493.1:116307234-116328355 GCF_005508785.2 Acyrthosiphon pisum
CATAACTCATTTAATAACTGAATAATTGTAAAAAAACTTCCAACAAAACACAGATAATGTTCTTACCATCAAATTTCATAATAGGTCGATTCACTCTAATTGTTAAGCTAACGGCATAAAACGTGAACTGCTGAGCGTAAATTTGCTATGTTACGCGTTTGTAAGACGGAGACAACAAATGCGGGTGTGGCGTCCTCTTAAGAACCTAAAAATGCGCACTGTAATTATAACGATTACGATCGGAAATTTAGGGACGTATTGCGCAATATGACGCACTACAGGAAGTCCACAGCTGAACAGTCACTCCAATCTCGATTTACAGGTTTATTTTTGGGTATGCTCTGCAAGTACTGAAGTACCTATCATTCGCTTTGCGCACGCGTCGTTGATGACTTGTCGCAAATCGCAATAGCATCGCCTTTCGCGCGCACGCGCTCGCCGACGGACGTATAAAAGCGCGTCCACACTTGAACGTATTCATGGTGAGCAAACATACTCACCTTAAATTGTTTGCGATGAATTTGTATGTGGACGGTAAAGTGAACAAACCGCGCAAACGTGATCGCGATCCATGCTGAGCACGAGCCACCGACTGTCGGTCTCCTGGCCGTGCTCAGAGGAAATCGGCGCGCGAGCTCATAGCGTGCTATGTTCAATTTGGATGTAATAATAAATCTGCACACAGCGCTCAGGCCGCTCAAGATCCTGCACAGACATGTTTCTACAAAACCGAGATTAGTTTCTGGTTGGGACTTTGGGGGTCTTTTTAAGTTTTTGTTTATTCTTTTCGACCAATTACTGTCAACTTTAAACATACGTGTTTAAATAATTCAGATACCGCATACTAGTATTTTATATTTAAAAAAATATGGAATGTTTCAACGAAAGCTGTTTGAATTTAATAAATGAATACGAAAAGTACCCAGTATTGTGGGGCCCAAAAGATCCTATTTATTTTTCTAAAAACAAAAAAAATATATAAATATAATAACAGTACAGTATGGTCATGTAGGTACATACTGTACGATTGAAATGTAGACCTATTAACTAATGGACAGCGCATTCCACTCCGTCCTGCCCTCAATGCACGGGAATCATACAGGCGAAATAAAGAAGAAACAACGAAGAGAGAAAAGAGAGAAAGAACATAAAGTGGGGTACCTAATCATAGACCTATGAAACTAATACAATATTTCCCTCACATTCTCTTTTCTCTTTTACTCTATATCATTCCCCTCACCTCTCTCTCTAAGCGCTGTCCATTAGATTATAGGACTATGGATTGAGCTATATAACTGGTATATAATAGTACATGTTATCATGATTTAGTCTTCGGTTTTTGTAACCGAACTAACGTAATATGTTTGTTGTAGTATTTAATTAATGATAAGAGATATTTTTATCTTTTTACTAACGTATCTTTCACAGAAAACTAAGAGAATATCATACATTCATAATAGTTAATAATAATCAAAAAATATAAAGGAAGTTTTTAAATTGTCGGACTGTGCTCTTCTACTTAATTTACAATTTTAACAGCAGTACTTTGTTGGTCTCTACAGCTTCTATAATAAAATGTAGTATTAAGTTTTAATGATGATGAAAAAATGTATCACAATTTTATAATAATTTCAAAGGTGTCATGTCAGTAAAAGAAAGGGATACCATTCAAGCTTCATCTTGTGAAAATAATTTGAAGGAAGTTCTAAAATCCAATGAATGTGAACCAACACATTTTAGAAATAACTCTCACTCTGTCAGAATACTGGAAGACTTACAATCTCTACGCAAGTATGTTTATGGTAATTGTACCTTCATTCAAAATTAATTTCACCAACACATTTTTGTTTTTAGAAATGAAGTTCTATGTAATGCTAGATTTGAAGCAGATGATGGTAAAATTGTTATTGAACATAAAAATGTTCTAATAGCAGCTAGTCCATATTTTCGTGCCATGTTTAGTAGTTTTGATGAAAGCAATATTGATATTATTCATATAAGAGAATTGAATTCAAC
The DNA here is from genome assembly GCF_005508785.2 of Acyrthosiphon pisum. NCBI lineage: Eukaryota > Metazoa > Arthropoda > Insecta > Hemiptera > Aphididae > Acyrthosiphon > Acyrthosiphon pisum. The sequence goes on from NC_042493.1 coordinate 116,309,251, forward strand.
CATTTTACAACTATTAATAGATTTTATTTATACTGGAGAAATTATGGTCACACAAGAAAATGTACAGGTATAATTAAAACCTTGATGTGATACAGACTTAAAACAACGTATCATTTTTAACTTAATTATTGTCTTCTGAATAATTGTCCTAAATGTATACTATTTGCATAAATATGCCATCATTATGAATTAATATATTTTATTAATTATTATTATAATAATGATTTTAGGTAGAGATTATGTATTTGAAGCAATGCGCTTCCATCTAAAAAATCAGTTCAGCAATTCACCATGCCAAAAACCATTAGTTGTACATCTAGACAATTTGGTGGTTCTCAAAGAGTATGATTCTGTTTTGATTTATTTATTTTCACAATTACATTGTAATTTTAATTATACCAGGTTATTCTAATGTTCATTCGGTCTGATACATTTCCAAAGTGTTATACAGAGTGGTATGACCCAGTAACAAATCTACGAGAGAATGCACCAGGGATAAATGATTGTCGTCGGTCGGCTGGTCTTGGTGTAATAAGAGATAAATTTGTGTTTTCTGTGGGCGGTATATGTAAATCTGTTTTTATGCTTGATGTATCATCAAATGTAACGGAGTTCGTGAAAAGATCGATTTCACCGAGTGACTGTAATGTGAGTGACATAATAATATGTGCACAAGTCACAAGCGCACTCCACTGTCTACTCCAGAGAAAATACGTTTTTTTGTTTCGAGTAAGTATAGTCTCACATTCTCGCAGCGTCGACCAACTGAGCTATATGTTCTAGATTAATCAATTAAATTGTCGAGGTACATGTCGCGCGTCTCTAGAGTTATAAATACTAAGCATAACTTCAAGACTTAAGGTTGAGTTACCTCGGTAAGTACAGCGAATAATCTATCTAATAAGTTGGAACGTCTATAATAACTTTTGAAATGAATTCCCGTGTTAATAATTAACCGATTTGAACGATTTGATCGAAGGATCAAAATACCGAAAAGATAAAAATAAACAAACTGGACATTTTTAACGGAAAAATATTATGAGTGCCTACCTATTTATTACGTTTTTTACTTTTCAGGACACACGCAGTAAAAATGATTTTTCAACATATCTTCAGTTTGGTTATCGCACTTATCAATGACACGCACGCGACATCTGCTAATATTACTTCGAAGATATATTAAACATAAACAATATGTAATTGTAATAACCAATATTATTATCTACATAGTATGTTACTAAATTTTGTTCTAATCAATATTATTCTATATTTTGTATTCGATTAAAAAAAGGTGGGTAAGTGGATGTTCTTCTGCTGTACAGTAGGTTACAATAGTGGGTCACTGTATAATGGATAGTATTAAATTTGAATTCGATGATATAATATAACTGTACTTATAAGAAAAACGATTCTGAGCGGAGACGGTTTGTCAGTCTAGGTATTAGACATACCTATTATAGGTATGTATACTTATCTATAGTATTAAAAAAAAAATTGACCTATAATAGGTATTAATAATAAATTCCAAATTAATCATATCACAATATCCATCAGGTAACGCGTTATCCATCAACAACAAGCCGTGGTACTATCATAGATATATAATAGTATACTTTAGAAGTTTCAAGTACCCAAAAATAATATTATACAATCATTACAATCACAACAAAATAAATAAAATATTTATTCCAGGTTTTTTAATATGTCATTTCGTCCAAATTTGAAATTAAAATGACTATAAAAATAATCTGTGCTTATGTATTTCTTAGAATTTTTGGCTACAGAAATAAATATTTACGTGGAATCTTGTTTTAAATTTTCAATCCTTAGATATAAAAGTTGAACATTTTATAAATTTTTAACTACAAAATAATTATTCAATTTTAAATTTGATAAATTTGTCAACATTTTAACTTCAAATGCTTATAAAAAAAAATTGTGCCTATGTATTTTTAATATTTTTCAACTGCTATTGTAACAATGTATCAGGAGCTTTGTATTAATTTTTTACACTTTTTGGCCCAATAGATAAAACTTTATTGATATTTAAAGAAAAAAAAAATTTAAAACTTACAATGTCTGTAAACAGCTCAAAAAGAGTCAAATTATTTTCAAAATTTTATCGTATCTATAAAATGCTAATATAAGCATTCAGTGAAATTTTCAAGTTTCTACAGTCATTCGTTTTTTAATTACAACAAAATAAGAAAATCGTTACGTAAGAAATCGAGTCGTAAAAATATGAATTTCAAACGCTCATAAAAATTTAATTTGAGTTTCTTATAGACATTTTTTTTTTGATAATGGTAGATTAACCTATAAGGAATCTTGTATTACATTTTAAAATCTTAGTTCTAAAAAGAAAAATTTTTACGATTTATTAACTCGAAATAATTTGCTAATTTTCGTGATTTGTACATATTTTGTCAATTTTTGAACTTTAAATGCTAATAAAAAAAAATGTGACTAAGGATTTTTAATATTTTTCAAATCTCATTGTAACAATATAGTAGGAGCCTTGCATTAAATTCTCAAGTATTTTTACTCAACAAATAAAGTTTTATTGACATTTATAAAAAAAAAAACTAATTAAATTGGAAACTGAAATTGTCCGTAAACAGCTCAAAACAAATCAAAATATTTTGAAAATTTTATCATGTATAGAAAATGGAAATATAAACAACCATTGAACATTTTATGTATCTACCGTCATTCATTTTAATGTTTCACCAAAAACCAAAATCAATTTTCTCGAAAACAGATTTTGCGTAAAAATTCCCGTTTTTCCTTAATTTTTCTTTTGTTTTTCACGGCGCTTTTGAAAACTATTGGAAATTTCAAATTTTGACCTCTGAATGCACCAACTAGATTCACTTTCCCATCAAACAAGATACTGTTGAAGAAAATCGAAGCAGTTTTACTGCCCCAAACCGTGATGACAGGCACAAAAATAAAAAAAATAAAAAAACACACATCATTGTAAAATCAATACATTCATCGTTCCACTCAGAATCTAAAATATAACGTGTATATAAAAATGAATACGAACGAAATAATGGAAGCTGCTTTACTAGCGAGCGTCTTCAGTACACACACACCACAATAGTAGTACAGAATTATAATACGAACACTTTTTGGTTATGTTGACACACAACGTAAAAACAAAATAAAATATAAAACTATGGCGGTGGTTACATTGATTTAGCAAAGACATTAAAAATACGTTTCTATAGAATGGATCATGTGTGTAATGCGTAGGATGTGACGGTGAAGAGCGGGGAGAAAAGAGTTGTCCATTGTGCATACTGTGCTTTGTCACCATTACAGACGGAGTGGCGGAAATGCTGACGACAGCTGCAGCATGAACAAGCAAATTGTAAAGTTGTATGAAATATTACATAATTCAGTAACTAAATAAATATGTATTTAAATAAACAAATAAGCCTTCAGGCACAAAAATATAAAAAAATAAAAATAAAAAATAAAAAATATACACACAAATTACACAATAATCTTAATAATTATTTAATATACCTAATATAATATTATTAAAGCTACTATAAATATTATATTATATTACGTTTATATTACATGTTAGAAATGATCTTTTAAAAATACAAAATAATACTAATGTTGAATTATTCAGTTTTGCTGATGACATAGCTACCTATATAAGTTACTGACAAATCAATCGATAATTATTTATTTAATGAATCAAATAAAGACCTAAATAATGTGTATTCTTGGTTCTATAAAAATAAATTTAAATTGAATTTATCTAAATCTAAATTTATTCGTTTTGAAATAAATTCATCTAATATTCTTATAATTTACAATTTAATTCCAATCATTGAAATTGTATCAAATTTAATTGTTTATGCCCTACAAATTGTATTTCAATACCTATTGAAAAAGTACAAGAAATAAAATATCTAGGATTAGTTTTAGACTATAAATTAAAATGGGATAAGCATATTATTTCAATTAACAATAAATTACTCAAATTTTTCTATATTTTTAAAGAACCTAGATAATATCTATTTAATAATTCCCTATAACAAATTATATATTATTTAACTTTAGTTCAATCTTTTTATTCATATGGTATATCTCTTTGGGGAGGAACTTTTAACAATCATTTAAATAAAGCGTTAATATTACTAAAAGTTGTATCATACAGTTTTTATTTAGTCTACATATTTTAACTATTATACAGCAATAATATTTAAAGAACAAAATGTGAAAAATCTGAAATTTATTCATAATTTCTCTGTTTTAATCCAGCTATATAAATATAAACACTTCTATTTTTGATTATAAGCACAAAACTATATTTAAATATTATATTAATATACGTTTACCAAATTGTGCTAAAGTTTATGGACAAAATATTATAGTGGTTTATTGGTCTGAAATTATGTTTAACTTTTAATATTAATATGAATAATTTTAGTAATTATTATTATTTTTATTTATTACTTAATTTCTAAACGTACCAATTTGATGATTTTGACAAAAGCACGTTATACACATAATTTCTGATATTTTGGAGTTTACTAGGAGTTAATTGATGCATTATTAGAAAATTAATTTTGACGTATAACAAATTTACCTGTATTTTACACAGTTCGAATAGGCAACTATTCTGCTTCGATATACTACACACACACCATCGTGCAGTTATTATTTTATTTTTAACTCGCCAAGACCGTGGCGCTTGATTATGCCTACAAAATTAAAATTCTGAAAAAATTGATTATTTTAACCAAATAATGATATAACGATTTTAGAGTTCCCTGTTATGGTGTTGTAGGTACCTACTTAATACAAATAATAGATTATTATTCGAAAACAATATAGGATTTCGTATAACTGTATCATAATTGACTAAATGCAATGGATCTAAAACAAAACATATGATAACATATTGAGTATAATTAAAACAAAGTCCCCTTTTCTGCCTGTATGCTTCGATCTTTAAACTATGCAACGGATTTTGATGCAGTTTTTTTCTTAATTGAGTGATTCAAGAGGAAGGTTTATATATGTATATAACGTGCATAATATAGTAGAGAAACACTGCCCCTTTTTTGTATGTACGAGCATATCTCGAAAAGAACTCTACTTATTTCAATACGGTTTTAAATTATAAATCGGGTTATAGGTATAACTAGAATTGGATGTTGTTTGGAAATGGTTTATCCTAAGTTAAATAGCCTTAAAAAATGACTGGAACGTTTTCAATAAAAGTTATTTTAATAGATTATTACTTGAAAATTGGAAGGTGTATACAGGTTGTTTTTCAACTCATACAGGATAGCTCACACATGATTTTTTTTTTTTTGTCAATCTAAAATTTAGATTCAAAATGGTTGAAATTCGTTACATATTATAATTGGAAGAAATATGATATAAACATTTTGTATAAATATATTTATTAAAAATACAAATCTTTGGCCTAGACAACGTCGGACGGACAGCTAGTATTATAATAATATATCCATCAGCTACATATTCTATGGGTCGATCTCAATCGTCGACATCCGTCGTAGACGATTAACGGTTCTAATAATTTCTTTGGACAAAAAAAATAAGCCAACAGTTGTAGACGGACGAGTCGTTGTACAGTACCTCTACGTCTACATTAGTACATATTATTATAATATAGGTAACATGTAATTATTCGAATATATTGTTCGGGTTATTTTCATTAAATATTTCGATACTTTCAGTTGGGATCAAGACGAAGACGGGTGAAAACATAGCTGTTTCTTCGGTGGCGTACTTGCACGTACTGCGTACTACACTGCTAAATTTCAACGGAAGAGTCGACGTTTATAAGCGTAAGTGTGTTTTCATTTATTATTTTGGGACTTTAATTTACTAAATAGACTTGAATTAAACATGTATTATTGCCGAGGACAGTCTTTTAACAGGACGAGCCCGATCAGTCCAAATCTACGTTTCTAGCATAATATTTCCTTATTTTTTTTTAATTTTTATTTAAATTAATACCGTGAAGATTACTGGGCCTCACTGAGAAAAACTCGTGCTTATAGACAGATCCGTATTTAAGGGGGTCAACGGGGAAATATAACAAAATAAATACAAGTAGCCCGACGTATTTAAATATCATGAACAATACGTAGTATTATGTATACTGAACCGACGTTGTAAGATTATGCTTCCAGAACCTTGTGATCTTTCAAACGCCAACAAACTATGGAGTTTCAATTTAGGCATTATTTTAGCCATAGGTACCAACACTATTTGGTTTGAATTTCCGCAGCAAAAAAAGTAGGTACCTATTTCCTTCAATTTGTGTACATATTTTTCCAACGTTTTCTATAATATAATATATACGTAGCCACCATTTTTCATAAGCATTTACAGATCACATTTTGACAAAATTCATCAACAATTTTCAATTATGTTGTAGTTAAATATGTATTAAATGTTCAATTGTATATTTAGCTTATGCTTATAGTAAGAATAGATAAAAATCATAGTAAGATCAAAGATCATAGTAATATTATTTATGAAATTCAATTAAATATGTAATTTATTGGTTTACAGGTCGTCAAGCCCGTTCCCATTTACAACAAGGAAAGACAAACTTCTTTGACAAAAGAGTATGCAATTACCAAAAAGCTTCAGTGGCTGTTATTAAAATTCTTCAACTATCAACAATGGACATAACTGATAAAGACTTTTCAATTAGATATATTCTGGTAGACACATATTTAATTTAATTTGTGAACTTATTCTTTCTATGTTTCCCCCCCCCTCCCCACACCATCAAAAAAGTAATCAGCCACTTTATTTAGGCAAGAAAATACTATACCTATACACTGTGGAGTTATGTTTGTGAAAAAAATTATTTTGTCAATGACTAATTTAAGAAAACTTTTTTTTATAATAAAAAAAGAATAGTAGGTACCTATTTAAATCACACTATCATACTTTTAATATTTGTCGTATTCATATTATGTATTTTAAAATTTAGAAATATATAACTAATGCAGTAATGTGTTGTAAATTATTGTTATACTTGCAGCAGTTATTTGTACATACTAAAATATAAGAATGTATTACTAAGTAAGAAAAAAATAAACCATTATATAATATGAGATATAAGTATAACTGTAGCCGTATGCCTGTATAAAACAATTATTAAAACATCTTGTTTTTCATGTCTATGGACTTAAAACTAATTAATTTCCAATTTTTCTTGTGTTTATTAACTTGATCTATTTTAATATGATTTTAATGATACTAATAATCCTATAAAAGTATCTAATAAAACTTTTCATATTTATCTTATAGATAGTTTATATGTATTTCAGTATTTGATAAATTCTATGATTATTTGTATATTTTTCATAATAAATTCAATTGTTAGATTTGTTTTGTACTCTAATAATTATAGAAATAGTACATTTGTTATGATTAATAATATTAATTAAGTAGTATTTTGTATAATTTGACATTTATGTTTGCAACTACAGCAACTAATCAGAGGTCTGGTAAATATAATTTCAAATTGTAAACCAAATTTTATAGAACACGATCCATTTTCCTCTGAAATTTACCAACTACTAATTATATAAAGTATTTATTTATTTAGAAATTACATCTTCAAACATTTTTGAACATGGTGATAATAATGAAAATGTTCACACTAGGCAATTATTGTCATGTGCTTCAACCAACCAATGATGACATTCATTTTAACTTTTATAAAATTTTTATTGAGATAGAAAACTTCTTAAATGGTATAACAAAATCTATTTGAAAATATGAACTTCAAATACACTTAAAATGTATTTATTTGTTTGAATAAGTTCATTATTATGAGATAAAAAGGAGAGTTGGTTTATTATTGGTAAGCTTGGTAAATTGATGAACTTTGTATTTACATAACATTTAGTAATTGTATTACCTACCCAATTTCAATGCATTTAAGCAGTAGCACTACGCTATGCTATATTATGAGAATTTTAATTATTAAGTAAACAATTAACAATAATTTTAATTTTAACAGTTCAAAACTCACTTAAATTTTTACGTTTCACTGAAATGGAAAATCTCATAGCAACAGTACTTAACGTATTAATTGCTTCATCAAATTTCATAAAATTTCCATCCAATTTAGACATCTAGCATATTAAACAGAACATAAATTATATTCAAAATATAAATAAATATACATATAAAAAACTAATTTTAATCTGATGATAATTATTGACATTGACTCACTAGATGTTATAATGTTTCCATTTTCTCCTTGGTATTAATAAATAGTATTTGTGAAATCTGATAGAGACTCAATCAACCAATATTCGTCTCATGACAATTTTGTTCCTCTTACAATTAAATATATCGTATAGTTAATTTGTTAAAAGTGGAATTAAATAAAATGAATTAAATTTAATTTCATTACCTAATCCATAAATTCAAAACAAGCATATTCGTGTAGACAGTAATCAAGATATAAAGTTTTTCCTAACTTTCTCATGGTAAGTGTTCATGCTATTTAATGCCAACTTTTTAGGATTCATAATAATTAACAGCTTCTTCTGAGTCTGTAAGTTATTTTTGTAAAGATTTTTTATCATCTCGCACTTTTTGTCATTTCTATTATCCTACTATATAAGTATCTGAAATTTAAAATTAATTTAAAAAACAAACAATCAAACAATTTAAACTCACCATTTCATGAAATGATTTAAGTAAACTTTCTCTTTACCAATTTGTAATTTTTCTATATCATTTTGACTTTGAACTTGTTACAACACATTAGTTTCCAAAATTTGGGATTTCAATAATAGGTATCTAATAAAAATTACTTCTAAACATTATTTTTACTTTTCAACATTATTATACATAATATATAGATCTTATTGAAAATCTAACAAAACTTACTCACAGGTTCAAATGGAAGTACCATCTCATCAGTAACATTATATTTTTTACGGAATGCCAGTTTTTTTTTCAGATTATTTAAAGCTGCTTTATCATCAGGGCAATCGGTGGAAACGCTTATAATATCATTGAAACTAAGTGGTTCAAATTCGTACATAAAATATCCTAAAACATTGGTAAGTGACACTATTATTGAATTATACCTAAAGGTTTATTGTATAAAATTACTTGTACTTATAGTTTCGTGATGATTTAATATTCTCCATCTTAAGCCCTTGATATGGCATAGTTCTTTGTAGCTTATCCACTACAAACGAAAATAGTTTTGTCATTTAATTTAAAAGCCACATATTGTACGTTAGAGTGTACCCAGCAATATATTAGTCTGGCCATATATTGTGTCTGGTCGTAAAGAAGCAGCGACTAAAATTATTCCTGTAATATTATGTGTTTAGTGTTTAGTAATAATCATAAGAACTGTGATAAATGATAATATAGTGGTGTATCGCTACAGACCTCACCACTAACTTATATACCACAATATAAATTTTCGACGAGTTAAGAACGATGGTGAAAAAATATATTGGTGGAAATTAATAGTTCTATTAAAAAACCTGTTTGTTATGGCTGTAACATTTAAACTAAAGTACCTATCAGCAATACACACCTGATAGGCCGGTGAATATTGTACGCGTCGGCCGACAGTCTCGTCATGGAGGTATATTACGCGTAGTATATAAATTTGATCGAGAGAGGACGGGCGAGCAACTGGCGGTGGCTGACACGCAGATACCGCGGTTACAATGGTTATTGTAATAGGTCGCCACAACCTCTTTGACAATAACATTTCGGCCATTTTGTGGACGTCACAATTTGATCGAGTCGTTTGTGGCCGGTAGCATCATACTCTGTTGCACGATTGTCGAATTTTCAGTCACGCTCTCGAGTTGAAATTTTTTAAATTGTTTAACGTCATTATTAACGCTTTACTGTTTTAGCCCAATCCGTTAGGCGATCACACGTCGATTACCATTAATATTTTTCAGTTAATCGTTACAGTCGAGTCGGGCGATCCGTCGTTTTATCGCTACCTATTTCTTTACACAAGTCTCGAGTTCGATTTATCGTCTACTAACGGGTAGAAAGCACTCCACTGTACGATTGGTGCAGACAGCCGGACAACGGGAATATGTACGAGTTACCGAGCCTGGTAAAGACGGCGTACTACGCTTGCAACCAGATCGAGCGCGCCAACTATGACTTGTTGAGAACACAGCACGTCGATTTGCGAAGTTGTTGCGAATCGCTGTTCGAACTGTTCAAAGCCGACAGAGACACAGACGAGGACGACGGCAGGGAGACAATGTACAGCAGATCGTCATGGCGCAGCGGGTTTAAAAAGGTGTGCGAGGCGGCAGCGTTCTACGGACACATCGATTGCCTGAGACTCGCTCGTGCGATCGGCGTCCCTTGGGAAGGCCGTTTCAGTTATATCACTCAACATATCATTGATACCATGAGCTTAGGTTCGGCGTGCGAAATGGCTGCGGTATCGGGCAATCTGGACTGTCTACGGTATGCACGGGACAACGGCTGCCCGTGGGACGAAAATACGTGTGCCTATGCCGCGTTGAACGGTCACATAGACTGTTTACGGTATGCACGTGACAACGGGTGTCCCTGGGACGAAAACACGTGCCGATACTCGGCGTTGAACGGTCACATGAATTGTCTCGTCTATGCACGGGACAACGGCTGCCCATGGGACGAAATGACGTGCGCCGATGCCGCGAAAAACGGCCACATGGACTCTTTACGGTATGCACGGGACAACAACTGCCCGTGGGACGAAATGACGTGTGCCTATGCCGCGTTGAACGGTCACATAGACTGTTTACAGTATGCACGTGACAACGGGTGTCCCTGGGACGAAGACACATGCCGAAACTCGGCGACAAACGGTCACATGAATTGTCTCGTCTATGCACGGGACAACGGCTGCCCGTGGGACGAGGATACATGTTTCAATGCCGCGTTTTATGGTCACGTAGACTGTCTCGTGTACGCACGGGAAAACGGCTGCCCGTGGGACGTGGATACGTGTGCCGTTGCCGCGTTGAACGGTCACATGAATTGTCTCGTCTATGCACGGGACAACGGCTGCCCGTGGGGCGAGGATACGTGTTCCAGTGCCGCGTTCCATGGTAACTTGCACTGTCTCGTCTTTGCACGAGAGAATGGGTGTCCATGGGACGAGTGGACGTGTATCGTCGCCTCGATGAACGGTCATGTAGACTGTCTCGTTTACGCAAAGACCAATGGGTGCCCGTCGTAAATGAGCGATGAAGAATACTGGTTTTTTTTTTAAATTATTGTCTTTTATTTTATATTATTATGCTTTTCATATTTATTTTAAGTTTTTATTATTAGAAAATAAGCAATTTTTGTGTATTTGAATACACATATATATATTTATATATATTTTTAAATATAAGCATTTAATAAACTTTTATTGGTCCTTGTATGCAAGTATTTTATATTTACTCTATTTCCAACAATACATCGCAACAATCAACTCGATTTGCCACCCGACAAAATATTCTAATTGTTCACAGCAAGTACAAGGAATCGGCCGAGTATTATTTTCATAATTGACACCAGTTTAAACTTTAAATACAATACATGTTTCTTTGTTTGATCAAAAAGCATGAAAAATATAATACTCGTCCCCTAATATATTTTGATAATAGCAGTTGAAAAATATTTAAAATACATATGCACAATCTTTTTTATAAATATTTAAAGTTTTAATTTCGACAAAATATATCAAACTTAAAATTTAAAATGTCGGTAAGTGGATGTCACTCTGCTGTATAGTAGGTTACAAGTGGGTAAATGTATAATGGATTGTATTAAACTTGAATTAATAAATTTAATGATATATGATAATTTGTATCCAGGATAAAAAAATAAATGGAACTATTGTAAAACCATTAGCTTCTAAAATGTTTTAGTAGTTAAAAATGTATATTATTATATTATTATTATAATTTATATATTAATAACAACAATTTAAATATAATATACAGTATCAAGGATGCAAAACCGTCTCCCTATTAAAAATTCCTGGGCACGTCACTGTATAGGTACCGTATACTGTATAGGTAGTACATTTTTAAATATTTTAAATACAATTTAAGACCTTTTGAGCGATTATCAGACCATTAGAATAATTTTTTAATTTTCTTAACATTATTGGTGGTGGGGGCTGCAGCCACTGACTACATTAAATGCTGCAAGCATATTAATAATTTACAACACATTATTACGTTAGTCATATTTTTCTAAATTTTAAAATACATATAAACTATCAATACGACAAATATGAAAAGAATGATACTATAATTTATAATGATTTTAAATGGATACCTACATTTTTTTAGCTATAGTTTATTTTGGTTAAATAAAGTAACTAATTACTTTCTGATGGGTGGTGGGGGAAACATAGGAAAAATAAATACACAAATTAGAGGAAATAGGTACAATTCTTTTTTATAAGCACTAAAGTTCAAATATTGACAAAATACGTAAAAATAACGAAAATTTGCAAATTATTTTTAGTTAGAAATTCATGAAAATTTTCTTTTTAAATCTAAGAAATGAAAATCTAATACAAGATTCCTCATAAGTTCGTCTAACTATTTTAAAAAAAAAATATCTACAAGCAAGTCAAATTAAATTTTTATGAGCGTTTGAAATTCATATTTTTAGAACATTTGATATTCACTCGATTTTTCACAATCTCACGTAACGAATTTCTTATACTGTTATGATTTAAAAACGAATTACTGTAGATACTTGATGACGAACCGACAATAATATTAATACGAGGTGATAATAATAATTGTTCTATTATTATAAATTTATGTAGGTAGTAGGTTACTTCTGGATACTATATGATAGTACGTGCAATGGCGTCGACAAAGTACTAGGAGAGTTTTTTGAAAGAACTTGTTTTCGATAAAGAAAATATATGGTTTAGTAATTACGCTTATAAGGGAGGGGAGTAAATAAAATTGAATGATTTAATATTAGGTTGAAAATGATTTGACATCCACTCGACTTATTGTCTGTGGTTGAATGACCGACATCACTATTCATCGCTATAATATGTATTACACCCATTCTGCAAACGTGGTCAAAAATTAACTTTGGTTACTTAAATTAAGTCAAGTCAACATTTAGAAAGCAGTAAGTTACGATTTGGTAAACGTATATTAATATTATGTTTAAATAGGTACATTTTTGTGTTCATGATCAAAAAAATAAGTGTTTACATTTATATAGCTGGATTAAAACAGAGAAATTATGAATACATTTCAGATTTTTCACATTTTGTTCATTAAATATTATTGCTGTACTAGTTAAAATATGTAGATTAAATAAAAATTGTATGAGACAACTTATAGTAATATTAAGTTTATTTAAATTATTGTTAAAAGTTCCTCCCCAAAGAGATATACCATATGAATAAAAAGATTGAACTAAAGTTAAATAATATATAATTTTTTATAGGAAATTATTAAATAGATATTATCTAGCTTCTTTAAAAATATAGAAAAATTTGAGTAATTTATTGTTAATTCAAATAATATGCTTATTCCATTTTAATTTAAAATCTAAATCTAATCCTAGATATTTTATTTCCCTTACTTTTTCAATATTAATACTCGAAGGATATAAACAATTAAAATTGGATACAATTTTCAATGAATAGACGGTTAAATTGTAATTTATAAGAATATTAGATAAATTACAATTTCAATGAATGGATGGTTAAATTGTAATTTATAAGAATATTAGATAAATTTATTTCAAAACGAATAAATTAAGGTTTACATATTTCAAATTTTAATTTTTTTTTACAGGGCCAAGAATACACTATAATTAAGACTTTATTTGATTCATTAAAAAAATTATCGATTGATTTGTCAGTAACTAATATAGCTGTGTCATCGGCAAAACTGAAAAATTCAATATTAGTATTATTTTTATTTGTTTGTATTGATAGCAAGGCTTTAACAACAAGGTCATTAGACTGCGGTAGGTTTAAGATAATTGTTTCATTTGTTTATATAAATACATTTTTATTATGTAGCTGAGTTATGTTATATTTCATACAACTATTCAATATGCTTTTAGGTACCTACCTAATGTCATCTATTTCTATACAAATAACTTGCAACTGCTGTTGCCCGACTGGCTCAACAACAAAATATCTTTTAATATACTTAGACCAAATACTAATAAGAACCTAAGAATTTAAAATTTGAATCTGAAAAAGTAAATCAAAATATTATGAACTAGCATTCAGATGCTAGTTTAAAAATAATAAGTAAATATTCAAAAGGAGAACATATTGTCCTCAATTATTACAAAATAAAATAAAAACCAATATCGACATGTATTTTAAATTTAAAATGGTTGATAATACAAATAAATTAACTTAAAAAAAATATAGCAAAACCTCGACAATTTGTCCCTAATATCTTCAACGGTTCGGGCGATGAATACGTATTAGAATTGTTTTAGTAATTTAACGTGGTAGCTAATGATTGGCCTTCACAAATAATATTAACTTACTTGACATTGTATTTAAAAATTCAACTTATTGATTGTACAAGTCATTAACAATTGAAAACTTAAATATGACTTTTGATGATATATGTAGAACAAATATTTAAGGGAAAATGTACTACACCAGTTAGGAAATGTACGTTAAGAAAAAAATTACAAAATTAAAAATTAAAATCAACAGAAACAATGTTGGAATTCTTAGCAGATTTTTTATATTTGACTAGTCAAACTAATTGTACCATTCCTGAGACAGAGATGATTGATTTAATGTTAGAAGCCATAAAATCAGAATAATATTATGAATAATGGCACATTAGACAACTTGGAAACTAATTTAGAGAAAAAAGAAAATTCAAAATTGATGAATAGTGATTTACAAAATATAAATTCTGAAGATATTGACACTTTAAAGAAAGAAAATGAAATTTTAAAATCCAAATTATGTAGTCTCAACAATGGTTATCAAAATTTTAACTAGAAAAAGATATTTAATGATAATGTGCATAAGAATAATTTTATCAGGTTACGGGTATTGAACTAGCGAATTCACTATACTCTTTTCCAATTTTTTTTTATCCACAAAAAAGCAAACTACAAGGTTCAAAAAAAAAAAAATAGAAATACAGCATGGTATTTGATTATAGAAAATAAAAGAATCTTTTCCATTCAAAGTATTTTTCGACTGTCTGGTGTAAAATAAATTATTTTGATATCATATAAGCAAATATCAGAAAGCTATGGAGGAAATTATGAAAAACTTAAATTGTAGAATAAGTGTAAGTATAATTGATGATTACACAGTTTTGGAAAAACTTTTGATTACCCATTACCACTTATATTTTTTAGAATCAACTTGGAACAGATTTTAACAACATAATTTAAAATAAAAATCGCCAAAATGGCAAAATGTAGATTTGGGTACACGAAGTTAAATTTTTATTCTATGAAAAATAATTAATATCAAAGATATCCGTCCTACAGACGATGGGCTTACAGAAATCACATAGTTAAGTTCTCCGACAAACATAATTCAATTAAGTACGTAGTTAGTGGGGATTAGGAAATTATTTTCTACGTTCCTAAATCCCAAATTTTAGTAAAATCACTTATTCCCTTGAACTGAGTTAACATAGAACACTTAACACAACGTAATTTCTGAACCAAAAAGCAGGAAAGTGGGTGTCACTCTGATGTACAGTACCTTACAAGTGGGTAACTGTGATGGATGGAGTTAAATTTGAATTCAACAATATAAGATTATTGTATACAAAAAACGGTTTTTATCGAAAACGGTCTGTCAGCCTATAATATTACTTTAATGACAACATTAAGTTTTAATTTCATACTCCAGTGCAGAATATTTTATATTTCATATTAAATATTATATTTTGAACTTTTTTGAATAAATTGTTTCATAAGATTATAATATTTGATTAAAATTTTAAATCAATATTGATGCATTCTGTATGTGTGAAATAATGAAAACTGCTTGCTTTGCTATTTTTCAGTCACTGACAAAAGGGCCACTTAAAAGTTTGTAGTGAAAATATCTATAATATTTGACGATTTTAAAAAAGAATAAAAAAATTATATATACCTAATATTATATTATATTATCCACTATAAAAAACCCTAAAATATTTTCTAAATATGCTTTAGACTTTTAAGTATGCAAATAATATGATTTTTTTTTTTTCATAATAATTCAATAAAAATAAAATATAACTTAATAGTTATACAGTATACACTATCATTCCTTTGGTAGGTAGGTAACAGGTAAATTATTTAAATATAAAAAATTTAAAACAATTCATACAGAGGTATAATGATATGCGAAATGATAGTGAAATGATTATATAATGAAATATATATATATATAAAAAAACAAAATATTTGAATATAAAAAATGTGATTTACTTCATAAAATATTGTAGCTAGAAATAATCACAAATCGAGAAATTAACCATATACATGATGTTTTAGAAACAATAATAGAATCAAGGCTGGGCAAGTTAATGATTTTTTTTTAACTCAGTTAAGTTAAGATAAATATTTTTTGTTCAATTAAATTCAAAGTTAAGTTAATAAACTTAAAAATATAAATAGTGGAAAGATATTAAAATAAGTGAAAATAACTTGAATATAGTAATATAGCCTATACTTATGAGAATAGATGCATAATAATATATTATTATGTATATTATTTAAAACATGTTGTATGGCTGTATCGCCAGTATAATTTTACTGTTTGACATTTACAATTCAAAAATAAATAATTAAACTAATAGTGAAAACACTGAAAACTTATTACTGACAAACTGCAGAAGTGTAAGTGACTGAGCAAACTAGTGAGGAACAGAGGAATGACAAATATGAACTAATCCGCGCTCTAATCATATTAAAATAGATCAAGTTAATAAACAGTAGAAAAAATTAAGTTAATAATTGGAAACTAATTCCTTATATTTAAGTATGTACAAATAACTGCTGTAAGTATAAAAATAATTTATAAAACACATTGCTGCATTAATCATATATTTCTAAATTTTAAACTACATAATATGAATACGACAAATATTAAAAGTATGATATTGTAATTTATAATGATTTTAAATAGATACCTACTATTCTATTTTATTATAAAATTTAAACTAAAGTTTTCTTAAATTAGTCATTAACAAAACAATTTTATTCACAAACACAACTCCACAGTGAATAGGTATAGTTTTTTTTTTATAAAATAAAGTGACTAATTACTTTCTGATGGTTGGTGGGAGGAAAACGTTGGAAAAATATGTACACAAATTTAAGGAAATAGGTACCTATCAGAATCTACCTACTTTAAAAGTCTTCATGAATTATGTCCATTGTTGATTGTTAAAGAATTTTTGTCAAAGAAGTTTGTCTTGCCTCGTTGTAAATGGGAATGGGCTTGACGACCTGTAAACCAATAAATTATATATTTAACTCAATTTCATAAATAATATTTATTTATAATAATTTATTAATAAATTTTTTTTTTGACTAAAAGAGCTGAATATAATATGTCCACGCACACAAATATATATTATACAATGTGACCGTGAACAGGTGGGTATGTTAGCTAATAACACCCACTTGTCCACCATTTTCATGATTTCATTAAAATATTTCAAGAAAAGCGATATGTTCAATTTTGAAATATGTCAAATGAAATATTTAAAATTCAGTACACGTTAAGGGTCGGGTCATCTTTCAAGGTTATCCGTGAAAAAATGTCATGTTCATATAGTTCATCATATAGTCAACAACATTGCTATTCTTGTTCAGAATGTAATTTTAAGCTAGAACAGAAAATAATATAAACATTCATCAAAAATAATTTTAAATTATTAATCATAAATACAAATATTAGTAAAATAATGCATATTTTGAGTCTCCAAGCCAAAACGTTAATTTTTAGATAAAATTGTTTTTTGGTGTAACTCTAAAACAAATGAACGTATATACATGATATTTTCACTGGTTGTTAATATTCGCATTTACTTTACAAGATAAAATTTTTAAAATATTTTGATTTGTTTTGAACTGTTTACTGACATTTTCAGTTTCTTTTTTTTTCTATGAATGTCAATATAACTTAATTTGTTGGGTAAAAAAGCTTTGAAAATGTAATATAAGATTTCTCTATCTATCTATGTAAATAAAAATGACTGGCTGGCTGTTTTTTCAGCATTCGTAATCTTAAAAACTACCAGTCCGATTCACTTGAAATTCAATATAAAGATATTCTGCAGCCATATCTGTAGAAGGTCAGAAGGTATCTTTAGTAGTAACATCCAATATATCTTTCAGAATCAGCATGTAGTGAGATAAGTGCGTGGGTCATTGAGTGAAAACAAATATCAACTGACATTATCTTAAACATACGATAAAAATTATGAAAATTATATGGTTAATAAATAGTTTAGATTATGAATCGATTTAAGATAATATAATAGGTATCTTAAATTGTGGTTTATGATTACTAATTACTAAGGATAATAGTATATTTTAATAGGTTCGAATAATATGGAGCATATTGTGATTTTAAAATTATAATTATTATTATAAATTCATTAACATATTATAATAATTTTAAAAACTATCCACGCATCACAAGAAATAAACTAAATAATACATACATTTTATGTTTTAAGTAAACCCTTTAATCTATGATAAATACTATTATCTTTAGTTAAACAAAAAGTTTATTATGCCAGAAATTTCTAATTTTAATTTCAATTTCTAATTAAATGATGACATTCATTTTAACTTTTATAAAATTTTTATTGAGATAGAATACTTCTTAAATGGTATAACAAAATCTATTTGAAAATATGAACTTCAAATACACTTAAAATGTATTTATTTGTTTGAATAAGTTCATTATTATGAGATAAAAAGGAGAGTTGGTTTATTATTGGTAAGCTTGTAAATTGATGAACTTTGTAATTACATAACATTTAGTAATTGTATTACCTACCCAATTTCAATGCATTTAAGCAGTAGCACTACGCTATGC
>NC_042493.1:116337766-116347888 GCF_005508785.2 Acyrthosiphon pisum
TAAGAAAAATTAAAAAATTATTTTAAAGTTGTAAATTAAAATACAATTTTAAATAATTTTAGAGCAACAGTTACAATTAATTGTTTTTTATGTCTAATTAATTTAAGTTAAAAGAATATAATATTTTGTGGTAAAAATTAAAAAATAGGCAATTGTAAAAAAAAATATGTTGTTAAACTGAAATACAATTAATGTTTAATCAATTTAAAGTGAAACAATGACAAACCATATATTGTTTTAAATTTTCAAAATTAAATGTACGGCGTATAGTTCTTAACAATGACTTAGTCATCAATAGAAACCCAAATAGGACCATTTTGAATCAAATGAATGAATACAAGAACTGATAGTCTGATATAGGTACTGTTGTAAATTCGCAAGAATATTTTGTCAAATAATTGTTGAACATAAAGTATAATCTAAGATCATTATGGTTATCGAACAGAAACAGATAAGATAAACTAAAATCAAGTTATTAATATTTATTTTAACCTACTTATTTCCTATATACATTATACACTTACAATTTGCCGAGTACCATTATTGAAATATAAATGTAAAATATTACTAAGCCACCAAAATTGTCAAAACTTACGAAATATGTAAAAAAAAAGCAAAAATTTTACAGAGTATGTAAAAATATGTATTTATGACGAAATATGTAAAATAAAATATGTCTTATTTTATTGCAAATCGCGTGAAACGAATTTATCATTTGCAATAATTAATTTATCATGTTTTACTAAAAATATGTATTTACATACAAATCCCAGCCCTAACTATGATCATCAATTTTTATCAATTCTTACAATAAGCATAACCTAAAATATACAATTGAACATTTAATACATATTTAAAGAGAACATAATTTGCAAATTGTTGATGAATTTTGTCAAAATGTGATCTGTAAATGCTTGTGAAAAATGGCAGGCTACCAGATATTATAGAAATTATAATGGGATGCCCGTATTACATTTTCAAACTCTCGGACATAGCAAGGAACTTTTTATTGACACAAAATTTTATATCAAAACTAATGAAAAAATTGAAATGTATTATCCACATAATTAGCTCAAAAAGAGTGAAATCGTTTTAAAAATTGTAAGGTGTATAGAAAATGCTAACAGGAACATTCGGCAAACGAATCATGTATCTACACCTAGGTAATTTTTGCCGATAAAAGAAAATCAATGTTTGTCAAAAATGTAATCATTTTTCCTCAATCATCTTTTTGTTTTTCCCCATGTATTTGAAAACAAACGGGTACAATCAATCTTTACCTGTTTAACGCATCCAACTAGATGCACTTTCCCTTCAGAAAAGATACCAATGTCCAAACTAGTTATGTGTTTAGAGTGATATGATATAATGTTAAAATCAAACTTAAACGCAAGAATATTTTTAAAGAACCTTATGGGGCAAGCACTTGTTATATTTGTATTTTATCTTTAAAACAAGTCATGGACATTTTAAGATTGTAACATATAATTATTTATTTATTAATTTTTTTTGACTAAAAGAGCTGAATATAATATGTCCACGCACACGATTAGATATTGTACAATGTGTCCCGTGAACAGGAGGGTATGTTAGCTAATAGCACAGTAATATAGATCTGGAATAAAAACCTATCAACAATATTCTCACCTTTCAGTTTCATAATTCTCACCAATAAGGTATGGCTTCATCTGGGTCGGCAGAATTATCTTCAAGAAAGTCAACGTCTGAAAAATTGTCAATACATTGGCTCCACTACCTAGCTCCTCGTACGTGGTACATCATATATCTCGGTTTTGATAACCATAATAAGTATAATCCATTGTATGAGCTAAAAACGATAAACTATTAAGTAACTTTTGGTTTTGGCAAACATTTGAAATTGGATACTTGAGTGATATACTTACATAGGTGTGTGTGAATTAGACATTATTGGGTATCGGAGGCTTTTCTGGGTGAATTAAAATCATCAACTGTACAGACTCCAAATGCCTTATTCGTCTGTTAATTTTCTTCTAACTCATCGTTGGAGAAACAAAATTATCTGAAAATGCAAATTGTAAAATATATATAAATACCTAATTTATGAATTATGTTAAACCATTTTGCCTCTTAGATGCGAGTTACTAGTCGTGCTCAGATTAGTACCAGTGTTGCCGTGAATCAAAACATTTATTTTACTTCTCTATCCCAGTCAAGTGGTTTGGATTATGTTTTGAGACAGCCTCTGACCATGTTTACTATAATTTGCTGAGCATTGTTTACAACCAGTAATTATTGTGAAATGTTTATCGCAGATTCTATGCCAGTAGAAATTGGGATAATCATTTAATTCGAAGATTTTTGGCCATTATTTCCTTCTATTTCATTGATTTTTTGGAAATCTATATTTTTGAACAAATTAACAAATTAGACTGACTCCATATTATTAACACATAATATAATCAATACAACTAGAAAATAATACTTACAAATGAAGATTAACGTTAATGTGGCGAGGCGAGACAATGGATGTTTTACTGAAAAGTATACACTTCTACTATACACTGCGCTTTTTGGTAATTCCGTACTCTTCATTCAAAGAAGGTTGTATTTCCTCATTGCAATTGGGAACGGGCTTGACGACCTGTAAACCAATAAATTACATATTTAATTCAATTTCATAAATAATATTACTATGATTAGGGCTGGGATTTAAATGTAATAAAAAACTAAAAATATGTACATATATATGTAATTAAAATTGCCAAAATATGCAGTATAAAATAAAAAATATGTACTAAGAAAAATTAAAAAATTATGTTAAAGTTTTTAATTAAAATACAATTCTAAATAATTTTTAAACAACAGTTACAATTAATTGTTTTTTATGTATAATTAATTTAATTTAAAAAAATATAATATTTTGTGGTAAAAATTAAAAAATATGCAATAGTAAAAAAAAAATATGTTGTTAAACTGAAATACAATTAATGTATAATCAATTTAAAGTGAAACAATGACAAACCGTATATTTTTTTAAATTTTCAAAATTAAATGTACGGCGATTTGGTCTTAACAATGACTTAGTCATCAATAGAAACCCAAATTGGACCATTTTGAATCAAATGAATGAACACAAGAACTGATAGTCTGATATAGGTACTGTTGTAAATTCGCAAGAATATTTTGTCAAATAATTGTTGAACATAAAGTATAATCTAAGATCATTATGGTTATCGAACAGAAACAGATAAGATAAACTAAAATCAAATTATTAATATTTATTTTAACCTACTTATTTCCTATATACATTATACACTTACAATTTGCCGAGTACCATTATTGAAATATAAATGTAAAATATTACTAAGCCACCAAAATTGTCAAAACTTACGAAATATGTAAAAAAAAAGCGATAATTTTACAGAGTATGTAAAAATATGTATTTATGACGAAATATGTAAAATAAAATATGTCTTATTTTATTGCAAATCGCGTGAAACGAATTTATCATTTGCAATAATTAATTTATCATGTTTTACTAAAAATATGTATTTACATACAAATCCCAGCCCTAACTATGATCATCAATTTATATCAATTCTTACAATAAGCATAACCTAAAATATGCAATTGAACATTTAATACATATTTAACTAGAACATAATTTGCAAATTGTTGATGAATTTTGTCAAAATGTGATCTGTAAATGCTTGTGAAAAATGGAGGCTACCAGATATTATAGAAATTATAATGGGATGCCCGTATTACATTTTCAAACTCTCGCACATAGCAAGGAACTTTTTATTGACACAAAATTTTATATCAAAACTAATTGAAAAAATTGAAATGTATTATCCACATAATTAGCTCAAAAAGAGTGAAATCGTTTTAAAAATTGTAAGGTGTATAGAAAATGCTAACAGGAACATTCGGCAAACGAATCATGTATCTACACCTAGGTAATTTTTGCCGATAAAAGAAAATCAATGTTTGTCAAAAATGTAATCATTTTTCCTCAATCATCTTTTTGTTTTTCCCCATGTATTTGAAAACAAACGGGTACAATCAATCTTTACCTGTTTAACGCATCCAACTAGATGCACTTTCCCTTCAGAAAAGATACCAATGTCCAAACTAGTTATGTGTTTAGAGTGATATGATATAATGTTAAAATCAAACTTAAACGCAAGAATATTTTTAAAGAACCTTATGGGGCAAGCACTTGTTATATTTGTATTTTATCTTTAAAACAAGTCATGGACATTTTAAGATTGTAACATATAATTATTTATTTATTAATTTTTTTTGACTAAAAGAGCTGAATATAATATGTCCACGCACACGATTAGATATTGTACAATGTGTCCCGTGAACAGGAGGGTATGTTAGCTAATAGCACAGTAATATAGATCTGGAATAAAAACCTATCAACAATATTCTCACCTTTCAGTTTCATAATTCTCACCAATAAGGTATGGCTTCATCTGGGTCGGCAGAATTATCTTCAAGAAAGTCAACGTCTGAAAAATTGTCAATACATTGGCTCCACTACCTAGCTCCTCGTACGTGGTACATCATATATCTCGGTTTTGATAACCATAATAAGTATAATCCATTGTATGAGCTAAAAACGATAAACTATTAAGTAACTTTTGGTTTTGGCAAACATTTGAAATTGGATACTTGAGTGATATACTTACATAAGTGTGTGTGAGTTAGACATTATTGGGTACCTGAGGCTTTTCTGGGTGAATTAAAATCATCAACTGTATAGACTCCAAATCCCTTATTGGTCTGTTAATTTTCTTCTAACTCATCGTTAGAGAAACAAAATTATCTGAAAATGCAAATTGTAAAAAATATATAAATACCTAATTTATGAATTATGTTAAACCATTTTACCTCTTAGATGCGAGTTACTAGTCGTGCTCAGATTAGTACCAGTGTTGCCGTGAACCAAAACATTTATTTTACTTCTCTATCCCAGTCAAGTGGTTTGGATTATGTTTTGAGACAGCCTCTGACCATGTTTACTATAATTTGCTGAGCATTGTTTACAACCAGTAATTATTGTGAAATGTTTATCGCAGATTCTATGCCAGTAGAAATTGGGATAATCATTTAATTCGAAGATTTTTGGCCATTATTTCCTTCTATTTCATTGATTTTTTGGAAATCTATATTTTTGAACAAATTAACAAATTAGACTGACTCCATATTATTAACACATAATATAATCAATACAACTAGAAAATAATACTTACAAATGAAGATTAACGTTAATGTGGCGAGGCGAGACAATGGATGTTTTACTGAAAAGTATACACTTCTACTATACACTGCGCTTTTTGGTAATTCCGTACTCTTCATTCAAAGAAGGTTGTATTTCCTCATTGCAATTGGGAACGGGCTTGACGACCTGTAAACCAATAAATTACATATTTAATTCAATTTCATAAATAATATTACTATGATTAGGGCTGGGATTTAAATGTAATAAAAAAACTAAAAATATGTACATATATATGTAATTAAAATTGCCAAAATATGCAGTATAAAATAAAAAATATGTACTAAGAAAAATTAAAAAATTATGTTAAAGTTTTTAATTAAAATACAATTCTAAATAATTTTTAAACAACAGTTACAATTAATTGTTTTTTATGTATAATTAATTTAATTTAAAAAAATATAATATTTTGTGGTAAAAATTAAAAAATATGCAATAGTAAAAAAAAAATATGTTGTTAAACTGAAATACAATTAATGTATAATCAATTTAAAGTGAAACAATGACAAACCGTATATTTTTTTAAATTTTCAAAATTAAATGTACGGCGATTTGGTCTTAACAATGACTTAGTCATCAATAGAAACCCAAATTGGACCATTTTGAATCAAATGAATGAACACAAGAACTGATAGTCTGATATAGGTACTGTTGTAAATTCGCAAGAATATTTTGTCAAATAATTGTTGAACATAAAGTATAATCTAAGATCATTATGGTTATCGAACAGAAACAGATAAGATAAACTAAAATCAAATTATTAATATTTATTTTAACCTACTTATTTCCTATATACATTATACACTTACAATTTGCCGAGTACCATTATTGAAATATAAATGTAAAATATTACTAAGCCACCAAAATTGTCAAAACTTACGAAATATGTAAAAAAAAAGCGATAATTTTACAGAGTATGTAAAAATATGTATTTATGACGAAATATGTAAAATAAAATATGTCTTATTTTATTGCAAATCGCGTGAAACGAATTTATCATTTGCAATAATTAATTTATCATGTTTTACTAAAAATATGTATTTACATACAAATCCCAGCCCTAACTATGATCATCAATTTTTATCAATTCTTACCATAAGCATAACCTAAATACACAATTGAACATTTAATACATATTTACCTAGAACATAATTTGCAAATTGTTGATGAATTTTGTCAAAATGTGATCTGTAAATGCTTGTGAAAAATGGAGGCTACCAGATATTATGGAAATTATAATGGGATGTCCGTATTACATTTTCAAACTCTCGGACATAGCAAGGAACTTTTTATTGACACAAAATTTTATATCAAAACTAATTGGAAAAATTGAAATGTATTATCCCCATAATTAGCTCAAAAAGAGTGAAATCGTTTTAAAAATTGTAAGGTGTATAGAAAATGCTAACAGGAACATTCGCCTAACAAATCATGTATCTACCCCTAGGTATTTTTTGCCGATAAAAGAAAATCAATGTTTGTCAAAAATGTAATCATTTTTCCTCAATCATCTTTTTGTTTTTCCCCATGTATTTGAAAACAAACGGGTACAATCAATCTTTACCTGTTTAACGCATCCAACTAGATGCACTTTCCCTTCAGAAAAGATACCAATGTCCAAACTAGTTATGTGTTTAGATTGATATGCCATAATGTTATAATCAAACTTAAACGCAAGAATATTTTTTAAAGAGCCTTATGGGGGCAAGCACTTGTTATATTTGTATTTTATCTTTAAAACAAGTCATGGACATTTTAAGATTGTAACATATAATTATTTATTTATTAATTTTTTTTGACTAAAAGAGCTGAATATAATATGTCCACGCACACAATTAGATATTGTACAATGTGTCCCGTGAACAGGAGGGTATGTTAGCTAATAGCACAGTACCTAATATAGATCTGGAATAAAAACCTATCGACAATATTCTCACCTTTCAGTTTCATAATTCTCACCAATAAGGTATGGCTTCATCTGGGTCGGCAGAATTATCTTCAAGAAAGTCAACGTCTGAAAAATTGTCAATACATTGGCTCCACTACCTAGCTCCTCGTACGTGGTACATCATATATCTCGGTTTTGATAACCATAATAAGTATAATCCATTGTATGAGCTAAAAACGATAAACTATTAAGTAACTTTTGGTTTTGGCAAACATTTGAAATTGGATACTTGAGTGATATACTTACATAAGTGTGTGTGAATTAGACATTATTGGGTATCTGAGGCTTTTCTGGGTGAATTAAAATCATCAACTGTATAGACTCCAAATCCCTTATTCGTCTGTTAATTTTCTTCTAACTCATCGTTAGAGAAACAAAATTATCTGAAAATGCAAATTGTAAAAAATATATAAATACCTAATTTATGAATTATGTATTAAACCATTTTACCTCTTAGATGCGAGTTACTAGTCGTGCTCAGATTAGTACCAGTGTTGCCGTGAATCAAAACATTTATTTTACTTCTCTATCCCAGTCAAGTGGTTTGGATTATGTTTTGAGACAGCCTCTGACCATGTTTACTATAATTCGCTGAGCATTGTTTACAACCAGTAATTATTGTGAAATGTTTATCGCAGATTCTATGCCAGTAGAAATTGGGATAATCATTTAATTCGAAGATTTTTGGCCATTATATTTCCTTCTATTTCATTGATTTTTTGGAAATCTATATTTTTGAACAAATTAACAAATTAGACTGACTCCATATTATTAACACATAATATAATCAATACAACTAGAAAATAATACTTACAAATGAAGATTAACGTTAATGTTGCGAGGCGAGACAATGGATGTTTTACTGAAAAGTATACACTTCTACTATACACTACGCTTTTTGGTAATTCCGTACTCTTTATTCAAAGAAGGTTGTTTTTCCTCATTGTAATTGGGAACGGGCTTGACGACCTGTAAACCAATAAATTACATATTATTAATTCAATTTCATAAATAATATTACTATGATTAGGGCTGGGATTTATATGTAATAAAAAACCAAAAATATGTACATATATATGTAATTAAAATTGCCAAAATATGCAGTATAAAATAAAAAATATGTACTAAGAAAAATTAAAAAATTATGTTAAAGTTTTAAATTAAAATACAATTCTAAATAATTTTTGAACAACAGTTACAATTAATTGTTTTTTATGTCTAATTAATTTAATTTAAAAAAATATAATATTTTGTGGTAAAAATTAAAAAATATGCGATAGTAAAAAAAAAATATGTTGTTAAACTGAAATACAATTAATGTTTAATCAATTTAAAGTGAAACAATGACAAACCATATATTGTTTTCAATTTTCAAAATTAAATGTACGGCGATTTGGTCTTAACAATGACTTAGTCATCAATAGAAACCCAAATTGGACCATTTTGAATCAAATGAATGAACACAAGAACTGATAGTCTGATATAGGTACTGTTGTAAATTCGCAAGAATATTTTGTCAAATAATTGTTGAACATAAAGTATAATCTAAGATCATTATGGTTATCGAACAGAAACAGATAAGATAAACTAAAATCAAGTTATTAATATTTATTTTAACCTACTTATTTCCTATATACATTATACACTTACAATTTGCCGAGTACCATTATTGAAATATAAATGTAAAATATTACTAAGCCACCAAAATTGTCAAAACTTACGAAATATGTAAAATAAAATATGTCTTATTTTATTGCAAATAGCGTTAAACAAATTTATCATTTGCAATAATTAATTTATCATGTTTTACTAAAAATATGTATTTACATACAAATCCCAGCCCTCACTATGATCATCAATTTTTATCAATTCTTACAATAAGCATAACCTAAATACACAATTGAACATTTAATACATATTTAACTAGAACATATACACCTAGGTATTTTTTGCCGATAAAAGAAAATCAATGTTTGTCAAAAATGTAATCGTTTTTCCTCAATCATCTTTTTGTTTTTCCCCATGTATTTGAAAACAAACTGGTACAATCAATCTTTAACTGTTTAACGCATCCAACTAGATGCACTTTCCCTTCAGAAAAGATACCAATGTCCAAACTAGTTATGTGTTTAGAGTGATATGCCATAATGTTATAATCAAACTTAAACGCAAGAATATTTTTTAAAGAACCTTATGGGGGCAAGCACTTGTTATATTTGTATTTTATCTTTAAAACAAGTCATGGACATTTTAAGATTGTAACATATAATTATTTATTTATTAATTTTTTTTTACTAAAAGAGCTGAATATAATATGTCCACGCACACAATTAGATATTGTACAATGTGTCCCGTGAACAGGAGGGTATGTTAGCTAATAGCACATCAATATAGATCTGGAATAAAAACCTATCGACAATATTCTCACCTTTCAGTTTCATAATTCTCACCAATAAGGTATGGCTTCATCTGGGTCGGCAGAATTATCTTCAAGAAAGTCAACGTCTGAAAAATTGTCAATACATTGGCTCCACTACCTAGCTCCTCGTACGTGGTACATCATATATCTCGGTTTTGATAACCATAATAAGTATAATCCATTGTATGAGCTAAAAACGATAAACTATTAAGTAACTTTTGGTTTTGGCAAACATTTGAAATTGGATACTTGAGTGATATACTTACATAAGTGTGTGTGAATTAGACATTATTGGGTATCTGAGGCTCTGTACGACTGTTCTGTAGTCTGTACTTTTGTTCAATTTTCAAATAATCGCGATTCGCGAGTGATTCAAATTTAAAGTCGGCATACGATAAAATAATAGGTAAATATTATGTTGTTATTTATTTGATAACAATTATTACTATATCGTGGTACATAGTGATAAGACAGAATCGCAGG
>NC_042493.1:116347938-116350869 GCF_005508785.2 Acyrthosiphon pisum
TAATCATATTAAAATAGATCAAGTTAATAAACACAAAAAAAATAAAGTTAAAAATTGGAAACTAATTAGTTTTAAGTCCATAGACATGAAAAACAAAATGTTTTAATTGTTTTATACGGGCATATGGCTACAGTTATACTTATATCTCATATTATAATATTATGATTTATTATTTTCTTACTTAGTTATAATTTCTTATATTTTAGTATGAACAAATAACTGCTGCAAGTATAACAATAATTTATAAAATGCATTAGTCATATAAGGCTGGGCATGTTAATGATATTTTTTAACTTAGTTAAGTTAATTTAAACTAAAATCTAAATCAAGTTAATAGTTAAAAGTTAATTCAAAATGTTCTATCAATTGAACTAAGTTAAAAGTTAACCAAAATTTAATATAACTTTTTAACTTAAGTTAAGTTACTTTTTACTAAAATGTCTTGTTTTCATCTAGGTAAAATTAAAACAATCTCTACCTAAAATTGTTCATATTATTAGATGAAAGAACTATTATTATTTTATTTTCCAAAAGGTTTAGGTAACAGTCCACACATTTATTAGCATACTTTTATAATGTGTACCATCAATTTGTATACCTATTACCTACAATAATTTACATAATTTTAAAATGTTTATAAATAAAAAAATTTTGTATTTATACACATTTGTAATTGTATTTATATTTTTAAATAAAGTTTAATATTAATAAATTTAAGTAATTATTCATTTATTCAATTTTATAATAACCAAATTACATTATAGGTTTTATTAAATTGTATAAATATAATAAAATATATTTTATATGGCTAAAACTCTCTTGTAGACACAAATAAATAGGTAGTTTAAATATTAAAAAAATAAAATAAAATAAAAATACATTATTCAAAGGCTTCACAGATAATAAAATGTAAAAAATATTATATTGCATTATAACATTAAAATTAAAAACGTTATTAGAAGTCAAAATCGAACATGGTCGCGTTAGCCGAAGTTTTGTTTAGCAAAAAAAGTGTTCAACAGTTTACTATTGGAGTGTAGTCGTGTAGACTGTGGACAGAAAATGTAAACAGATATCGAAAATGGTCGCGTTAGTTTAACCTAACCGTGTTTTAAGTCGAAGTCGAAATAAGCGAGTAGAGGAATATAATATAATATCGAATGACTAAATGAGTAGTGTATTTATTTTTATACTCGTACTGAATACTTATTACTGATCGACGATAGTTAGCGGTAGGCCTGTATGTGTTATTACTTGTTAGATTATCAATAACACAAACCGCGATTGGAAATAATAGCTTTAATCGTGACACCACGGACCACGGACTAAGAAAATATTATAAACTCTGGAAATTCCTGTTGTAACAGTTACGTAATAAGACGTACCGATATCGAGTATAGAAACATGGTGTTACCACCACTACGCGTCCACGCCACCGGAAATCGGAATGCTGGATATCAGCGAAAGCCGAAAACGTCGAATTAATAAATTATCCAAAAATAAACGCGGTATTACTGAGAAACGTATACTGTCCACGCTACCTTCTATAATTATTAATTCGTAATACGTATAATATAATAATAATATATAAAACAGTTTATAATAATAATAGGATTATAACTGGCGACGATGGCGATAATATTCGTAATTTAATAATATTATAGGTAGGTATTTATATTTTATACGAATATGAAAACATACTCCATAATAATTAAAATTGAACTTAACTTAATTTGTTTAAATGTAAAATTAACTCAAGTTAATTTAAAGTTAATTCAAAAATTCCTTAAGTTAATAATTAAGTTAATAATCATAAAAAAAACTAACTGATTAAGTTAAAAAGTTAAATTAACTTAACTTATTAACTTAACTTTAACTTATTAACTCGTTAATGCCCAGCCTTGTATATTTCTAAATTTTAAAATACATAATATGAATACGACAAACATTAAAAGTATAATAGTGTAATTTATAATGATTTTAAATAGGTACCTACTATTCTTTTTTATTATAAAATTAAAAAAAAATAGTTTTCTTAAATTAATTATTGACAAAATAATTTTATTCACTAACACAACTCCACATAATGTATAGGTATAGTAACTTATTACTTTCTGCTGGGTGGTGGGTGGAAAACGTAGGAAAAATAAGTACATAAATTTAAGGAAATAGGCACCTATCAGAATCTACCTAATTTAAAAGTCTTCATAAATTATGTCCATTGTTGATAGTCACATTAGATAAGATTAGGACGGCCGTTCGTAATCGTTTTTCCTCCTTTGTGTACATAAAAATAGGTAATTTTATTATAAATTTTATTTCTGACATGATTATTTCTGATCACTATAACCGAAAACCTGATCACGGTATGCAGCGAAAAATGCACTGAAGACGGTTGTTTGTTCCGTTCCTGACATTTTTGATCACTAAAAGCGGCTGATTCTTATAACCAGTGAAAACTATAAGCGGCGACCACTGTATATATGAAATATTTCATGAAATTTCAGAACCCTAAAATAAATAATACTGATTAATTAATATATGAAAATTAGAAAATCAAATAGACTATAATAGTTAGCTCACCGAAAACGTCGATATTAATATTTTAGTTGCAATTATACTGGTATACCGTAGTTTATAGCCATGGTGGTGTTATGTAGCATGTGCCCATGTATATACCTTAGGACCTCTATCGTCATCATTGCAAATAATACATTTTGCACTTTAAAAAATAAAGACGCAAGCGATGGAAATATTAGTAGCCAAATATTTGAACGGTCTTTTACCTAAATTGAACAGGTATATTATTCATTACATTTTATAATTTTGTTCAAAATATTATAACAATATTCCATAGGTATCTATACAAATTTGTAATAAACAAACATACTTACAAAAAAAAAAAAAATGTTTATAAGTTAACGTATGCTA
>NC_042493.1:116352514-116354828 GCF_005508785.2 Acyrthosiphon pisum
GGGCCATTACTTACAGGCATAAGTTATTATTTTTAAATTTAATAGTGTATTAACACTATTTTACACGATAAATGCAAAGCTTGTATAACGTTTTAGTTCTAAAAAACAATAAATGCAAAACTTGGATAAAGTTTTAATTCTAAATAATGATAAACGCAAAAATTTAGTAACATTTTAATCGTAAATAGCATACAACGGAATTTTTTTTCAAATTCATGCCCTGATTGGAAGACATCAACGAAGGGTTATAGGTACATAAAACATTGTACGGTTATGGAAGTAGCGACCACAGAAAACCCTCTATGATGTGCGGGTAGTAAATAAATAACAGGTTTACGTATAAGCAATAAGTATTGATATTTTTAAAACTACTGCGTAGTAGCGGCATTTCAAAAATAATATAATATTCAACTGCGTAGCACGTTTTACCGATGTGTAGGCGTTTTCATCGTCGTTTAGGAATGCATCGAAGGCCACCAGCAGGGCGGCTCCATTCTATATATATATTATTATATAGTGCATTATAAAGGTGCAGCTGTGGGGTTCGGTTTTATATGATTTTACACGACCGACAAATAATAATAATAATATAATACCCCTATGGTACGACAATAAACTTACTATATAGCATGGTATAACATAATACATTATTTTTAAAACTACTGAGTAGTAGCGGCATTTCAAAGAGAATATAATATTCAACTGCGTAGTACGTTTTACCGATGTGTAGGCATGTTTGTCGTCGTTTTGGAACGCATCGAAGGGCGGGCACCATTCTATACGGATTACTTGGTAATAATAATATGTTATATTATATAATATAAAGGTGCAGCTGTGGGGTTCGCTTTTATATGATTTCACACGACCGACAAATAATAATAATAATAATAAAATATCCTTATGGTACGACAATAAACTTACTATATAGTATCGTATAACACAATACAATATTTTTAAAACAACTGCGTAGTAGCGGCATTTCATAAAGAATAAAATATTCAACTGCGTAGTACGTTTTACCGATGTATAGGCGGGTTCGTTGTCTGTTGGAAGTGCCAGCAGGGCGGCACCATCCTATACGGATTACTGGGTAATAATAATGGGTATAGCCCATAAGCGCAAAATATGACCCAAACGCAACCCAAAAGCGCAAAAATAAATAACCCATAAGCGCAATATGTTTCGATAAGACACAGACAAATGCAACAACCGTCGCGACGCGTTGCGGCAATATGTCGTGAAACGGGTTACATACATGCAAAGGTCAGTAAAATATTGTATCAGGTTATACAATTTATTTTTGCGCTTTTATCCCACTACCAAGGTACAAAAGCGCAAATTAATTTTGCGCTTTTGAGCTATCGAAAAAAAAGGTTGATTTGCGTTTTCGGGCTTCAACGAATAATAATAATATATTATATGGTATAAAAGTGCAGCTGTGGGGTTCAGGTTTAAATTATTTTACACGACCAACAAATAATAATAAATAAAAAAGTGTGTGTGTGTTACCAGTACGCGCGCGGGCAGTGAAACTTCTTTTGAACGGTACACGTGAGTGAGAGAAAAAGAAAGAAAGGCACGGATAGACTGGGGTAATGAGGATAATAAAGAAAGAAAAGTAATAATGTAAATTAGATTTTTTAGATATTTTTTTTATTCTAATGATTGATTATCATTTTGCTCAATCGATATAGTAGTTATGATTGGCATATGATAACTGAAATACGAAACGTACATTTGCGACTGAACATTATCGATATATCGTGTAAAATTGCATCGATTGTTGTGCCTGATTTGGTAGTTGATATTGTTGGATCATTATTCAA
Source organism: Acyrthosiphon pisum (assembly GCF_005508785.2). Lineage (NCBI taxonomy): Eukaryota > Metazoa > Arthropoda > Insecta > Hemiptera > Aphididae > Acyrthosiphon > Acyrthosiphon pisum. The sequence goes on from NC_042493.1 coordinate 116,354,341, forward strand.
TTTCAAACTGAATTTGTCTCGCAATAAAGTTACGAGAGGTGCTGAATCAGAAGATGCAAAATTAACATTTAAATCCCCACTCATGTTCATCGCATATGTATCTTCGTCACCACCACAAAGACTTGCATCTTCATGGCTATACACTAAAAATGCTTTATGAATACATTTTATGATATCAGCCATTCTCTGATTTGGAGAGAGGTAGATTCTAACCATTATTATAATCTTTTTATTTGATGACAAGCATTCAGCAATGCAATATTCACCGACTGACGTTGCTCCTGATTAATGGTATTGTGACTGCCCAACTGTCATTTCAAAAATGTTGGTATTATTTTCACCTTATCACTTATTTTCACTTGTCTCTAGATAATTTTTTTCAATTATTTCGTTTAATATAGTTATTTAAACAATAAAAAACACTATATAAATCATAACTCCCAAACAAAATGTCGGATAACTTTGATATCGGTACCAATTAATACAGC
>NC_042493.1:116354928-116356062 GCF_005508785.2 Acyrthosiphon pisum
ATGTTTTATGTACCTATAACCCTTCGTTGATGTCTTCCAATCAGGGCATGAATTTGAAAAAAAATTCCGTTGTATGATATTTACGATTAAAATGTTACTAAATTTTTGCGTTTATCATTATTTAGAATTAAAACTTTATCCAAGTTTTTTTAGAACTAAAACGTTATACAAGCTTTGCATTTATCGTGTAAAATAGTGTTAATACCTATTAAATTTAAAAATAATAACTTATGCCTGTAAGTAATGGCCCGGATACGGAAAATGATAAAATCAATTATTAGATTGTATGCACGAAATAAATGTTTATACGAAACCAATACACATTTTAAATAATTTGGTTTTAAATTTTTTTTTAAATTTTTAAATTTTTTTATTCTATAAATTATGTTTTTTGTTATGTTTTATTTAATGAAATGTAATATATTTTGTTATTCGTTACTCGTTATGTTTTGTTTTCCGGTATTTAATTATTTTTGATTATCGCTTTCCGTTATTCTATCTATGTTATATGTATATTCAGGGCCGGACCTTACCTTTTTAACACCCGGGAAAAGTTAAAACAATACGCCCATCTCGGGGAGATTACCAGAATTAGTATTTTTTTACGACAAATTAAGCACACTCATACAGTATTGTGAGGACCAACATTTACAAAACCTTTTGCAATATACTAGACCAATATTTTATTTACCATAAATAATTTAAACGATTTTAACTTAAAAATGAAACATTTTACATTTTTAGACAATCAAGTAATTTTTCAAGTTTTAGAAGCACTTTTTAAGGCCAGTTGTACCATCTTTGATTAAAGTTAACCAAATCGGCAGAATTTGCCCGATTAAATATCTGTTATCAGCTGATTAAGCTTAATCGAAGTTTAACCGTATAGACGGTACAACTGGCCCTTAATGGTGTATTTAAAGCTAAAATCTGTGGTCAATATTTCTAAGTTTCAGGTTTAGAATAAATAATATTGATAATAGGTATAATAACATGTATGAATTATTTATTAACAAATCTAAATAATGTATCCATTGCTTACTTTAAATATAAAAAGCTTTATGTAAAAGAACAATATTTAATTTACAACATATCAATATCATACATTTTTCATTTTTAATATTTGTTACAATC
>NC_042493.1:116356162-116364449 GCF_005508785.2 Acyrthosiphon pisum
AGTAAGCAAACTATAAAATTGGTAATTTTTATATTTAATACCTATTTTGTATTGAAAAAAAAAAACTTAAAAAAGGTGGGCAAGTGGGTATTGTTCTGCTGTACAATAGGTATCTAGATTGATCACTGTTATGGTTATGTTATAATATATGAGTTCCATGATATACAATCATTGTTTACAAAAATTGATTCTGAACGAAGGCGGATTAATAAAACATCAAATATTAATTTATTATATTGTTCTTAAGTAAGTAATCTATTTAACTATTAGACATTAGTAATACTGCATTGCTGCAGTTTGTTTAAATATTTTTTCCAAAAAAATTGCATTTGAAAATATCATTGTGTGTCGGGATTGTGTACTTATATGAAATGTGTATTGTACTGTGAAGATCATGGCGGGAGATGGGTATTACTCACTTGAAAATATATTTTTACTTCCCTTCATTATATGTACAGGACTATGTGAAAATCATACACTTATCACCTATTAACAAATTATTATATTTCAATTAAATTTTAAATATTTATTATTGTAGGTATTTGATTGTGTTATTAAATGGGTAAGACATGATTTAGATCAGAGAAAAAATGTTTTGCCACAACTAATGGAACATGTACGATTGCCATTATTAAAGCCTGATATTTTAGATAATGCGGTGGAAGAACCTCTTCTGAATAATTGTCCTAAATGTATGTTATTTGCATAAATATGCCATCATTATGAATTAATATATTTTATTAATTATTATTATAATAATGATTTTAGGTAGAGATTATGTATTTGAAGCAATGCACTTCCATCTAAAAAAATCAGTTCAGCAATTCACCATGCCAAAAACCATTAGTTGTACATCTAGACAATTTGGTGGTTCTCAAAGAGTATGATTCTGTTTTGATTTATTTATTTTCACAATTACATTGTAATTTTAATTATACCAGGTTATTCTAATGTTCATTCGGTCTGATACATTTCCAAAGTGTTATACAGAGTGGTATGACCCAGTAACAAATCTACGAGAGAATGCACCAGGGATAAATGATTGTCGTCGGTCGGCTGGTCTTGGTGTAATAAGATATAAATTTGTGTTTTCTGTGGGCGGTATATCTAAATCTGTTTTTATGCTTGATGTTTCTTTAAAATCACCATCTTGGGTTCCAATGGCCAACATGTTAGTTAGTCGAGATTGGTTAGGAGTCGGAGTATTAGGTGATTCTATATATGCTGTAAGTTATATAAATATTTTAATTATTTTAAACTATCAATATTATTTTTTTATTCTAGGTTGGTGGACGTGACGACAACAGTCGTTTAGATAGTGTCTTTGATGTCAGTATTCAAAAATGGCAAATGGTTTCGAATATGTCAATTAAGAGAAGTAGTGTTGGTGTTGGTGTACTCAATAATCATTTATACGCGGTGACTAATTATATCATTTAATAATTTTTAATTAGTAATATATTTTATTTAGTTAAATTGTTTAGGTTGGAGGTTATAATAGCAGTGAAAACAGTTTAAAATCTGTAGAATATTATGATCCTACACTTGACACATGGACGGCAGTTGCAGATATATCTGTGTGTCGTCAAGGTGCTGGTGTAGGTGTCTTGGATGGGCTTATGTATTCTATTGGTGGTTATAATGGTTATGAGTTTCTTAAAAGCGTTGAGGTTTATAGACCGAGTGATGGAGTTTGGTCTTCTGTAGCTGATATGGAAATATGCCGATTTCGTCCTGGTAACAATTATATTTTTTAGGACAACCTTCATAATAATATATTGAATATAAATTATATTCTTATATAGAAGTAGTGGCATTAAATGGTTTATTGTATGTTATGGGCGGAAGATTTGATAAATCTATGAACGATAATGTAGACATTTACAACCCGAATACTAATACTTGGACCATGGAAATATTGTCAAGAAATGGAGTACGAATTTATGGTGGAGTAGTTGTTGATAGACCACCAAATTTTATTAACTAATAGTCTCATTATTAGTAGTAATATTAAAATATTTATGTATAATTTATGACAGACGTGTATTGTTCTATTAATTTTTCATTTTGTGAATGTTTGATAAAAATGTTTTTTTTTTATTATTATTTAAATAAGCTATAAAGTTAATTATATTGTACTATATTTATCAGAAAAATGTTATATAATTTACAATATACAGTGATGCATTTATTGATTTTTCATGATTTTGTTTTGTGTTTGTGTGTGTGTGTGTGTATGCTGGATAAACATAAGTACTTGACATTTTCATAAATGTTTTTTATTTATATACATGATAAAATATTTAAAATATTTTGAGTCTGGGCTATTTATAGATATTTTCAATTTTGTTTAGTATTTTTCTACAATAATTATAGACAATTGTTGAAAATTGTATTCATGATTCTTCATTCATTGATATAAAATTTGATAACAAATAATTAAAATTCATAGGTTTACAAAATTTTTTTTTATAAGCAATAATAGCATTTTACAAGCATTATTATTATTTATTAAAAGTTCAAATTTACATTGAACATTTTTAAACTATTCTAGTTATAAAATGTTCAATTTTTATAGCTAAGGATTGAACATTTAAAACAAAGGTTATCTGAAGGTTTCTCATAAGTAAGACCTATTGTAGCCAAATAATCTAAAAAAAATATGAACACAACTTTTTGTTATAGATATTTTAAGTTCAAATTTGGACGGTATTTGATATTTGAACAAAAAAAATCACCTAATTGTTGTAATTTGTTGTAATTTAAAAATATTAAACATAAATCAAGGCTATTTGAAGCTTATAAGGGGCTTGAGCATAATGTGTTTTGATTAGTAATATTTAGACAATTACCTAGGAGTATACCCACTAGACATAGAGCCCACCTGCCAAACAGGCAAAAATCGTTTTTTTGCTGTTTTACCTATAAACTAAAAAAATTAATAAAAACATTAAATTAGTGAAAATAAAATGTTGAAGTCTGAATTTTCACAAAAATAAAGTCTAAAAAATGGCCATCTTCCATTGTTTCAAAAAAATAAAAATAAACTTACCAAAAAAAAAATTAAATTAAAAAATAAAATATGTGTAGGTCTTGCCTCGATGAGTCTAATAAAAAAAAAACCAGATTTATGATATATTTATTATCTTAGGAGATATCACAATGGGTAAATCCTCGCGGACAACCTGTATAATAATTAAAAATAATAATTATCATCAGAATGCATGGCATCAACAATATAACATGGTCCTATAAAAAACAGCCTTTGAATATAAATCAGCCGTTGTGCAGGCGCGGTTCTAGGAATGGTGAATACATTTTCGTATGGGCAACAGTAGATTTATAATTAGGTTTTAATTGTGAATTATATTCCTTATTTCCTCTTCCTTCCTCAATAAGGGGCTACAGAAATTTTGGTATGGGCAGCTGCCCACCCTGTCCATACGCTAGAACCACCACTGTTGTTGTGTAATGTTCTCTATCACTATGCCCACCCCTCCCCCACTCATTATTTAATAATCCAGAGCTGTTCAAAGTAAATAATACGTAGGTAGAATTTATGCTGAAACCTAAAAATATACTCCAAAATGTGAATATACGTTGAAATGTACCTACTGATGTTGATAAAAACATAGGTGTCTGTGTGTAAATCTTGCTAAAATAAGTAAAAATATCATAACTTCAATAGAAAATATTATGGAAACATCACAATATTTTAGTAAAAAATTAGGGAAAATATCACAATTTCATTAAAATCATGTTATATTATAAAAAATATCATCCCCATGTCTAATTACCATCAAAAGCATATTATATACAGTTTAGTTATTAAATGTATCTAAAATCATGACCACCACTATAACGAGTCATTATTACAAGTCTCAACAACCGAAACATATCGTTGCACTATAATATAATAGTTAATACACACATACATACATAAATTTGCATACATATTTACTTAAACAGAATTCATGAATACATATAGACATATAGTCATATAGACTCAATCGATTATTTCAAAAAATAATTTACATAAAATATTTTCGATATATATTTTATTTAATAGGTACCTGAATTCTTAAACATATTTTAATTATTAAATATTTACAGTAGATACATGAAATAAATATCACAACGTCGCAACGTCACAACGCATACTGATACAACGATATACGATATTCAACAATTAAATGCAACATAATATCTACAAAATCATATTTAACTTCCATGGTTTTAATAATAAAAAAACATAATATTATATAGGTAATAGGTACCTAGTTATCTTCATCACATATTATCGAAAACAAAATAAAATGTGCCTACGTCAAGCGGTGATAATCTTTCATTTAATGGTTTCATATATAAAACCATATTAAATATTTCAATTATTTTTAACGCAAATCTTACACAGATGGCCCAGCATTTATTTTATACAAAATAATAGGAATTTATTATTTATACAGTTATACCTATAATATACTATATGGATGCTTATTACTGATAGGTACTTTTCATGTATTATTCTATTTAGGTACCTACTTTGTAAAACAATGATGAAATCGCTTGTATATTACCATTCCAACTTCCAAGCTTTGAAATATATTTGAAAAATCATGATTTTTTATTAGTGAAAATCGGTAAAAATATCTTAATTTTCCCAAATCATAATGTTAGGTATATTAATGTTGATAAAATCTTATACAAATTTCTATGACAGGACATGTCTAAAATATCAAAAATCTTAATAATAACATATGGGTAACTACGGTCTGCAAATCATTCCATCAATCATATCGCATTAGATGTTAAATGTAACATATTATACACTATAAGTCTATAACAGACTATTTCAGTCTAAATTGTTGATTTACATCTCTTCAATCTACACTATCATATGATATACGACTAAGCCATGCGACTGTAGTCGTATTATAATTATTTTCGCTTACACGTCGAATGAGTTCGAGAATCGACCCCCAGTCGGCGGCGGCGGCGGCGGCGGATTCGAAGTCCGTGGTACGGTCTTGTACTGTTGTAGTACGCACTACGCGCGCGGTGCCCCGAAACGTCGATAGCCGCGAGCGCCGTCTCCTCAACACCCGCCAAACGACGACGGCCGAGCGCGCACGCGCTCGCAGCGGAGCACCCTATGGATCATAAGGCCGGCGAGCGTGCGGGGGCGGGCGGAACGAGCGTGAGAGATTGCCAGTGTGGTTGTTGTTGGTGTTGTGTGTGTGTGTGTGTGTGTGTGTGTGTGTGTGTGTGTGCGTGAGTCGTTGTGTCGTTACCGCCGCCGACTCGGGCGCGCACGGTCTAAACCGTGAACCAGTCCGCGGTAAGGCTCTACATAGAATGGGTATGCTATGCCACCATTTTGCGACTCATTTATCAATGATAAAATGATAAAATAAAGAGGGAGAAATTCAAATTCACATAACATTATTAGTCGCAAAATGGCGGCGTAGCATACCTGTATCTATAGTACCCTATCCGCGGCAGAGATGAACCGCCGAGTCCACACGCACCGGTGCGGAGTACGAGCGCGATCACGGTGCGGCGGTTGGCCGCCGTTGCTTGACGGGTGTTGAGGAGACGGCGCGCGCGCGTCGGTACGCCCGCGTAACCTGCCCGGCGGCGGCAAATGTTTAGCCGCTGCACTCCACATTTCAAATAAAATCCCTGTTATCCAACGCCAGCTAGTAGCACAATTAATAAATCCTATATTTTCTAATTGTGTAATTATATTATTATGTTTATTTTTATGCAATATTTAAATTATTATTATATTTACTTACATAATTATTAGTATAACACTTTAATTGTTTAATAATTTTTAAAATGCAAAATATATTTAAAAAACGCTTCTAGTTTTTAAAAATATTGTGAAATTATCCATCGATTACCTAGGTTACAAAATAATACGATCTATGGCAAATGACAATCGTCAGAGACGAATAAGGATTCCATTATTAACATAATATTTCGTTCCATTTTGCAAGTTATTAAGCTATTTTCACAAATTGCATATTTAATTTCGATACTACCGGATTGAACGATTTGGTCGGAGATAGACGTGCGCACTGCATTTCCCTAGGTGGAGATGTGCGACGCTCTGACATTGCACAATATTATTATTATTATACGCTCGCACTGTGTACGTTTTGTTCCGCCGGAAGAATAAAATTGATTGATTTACATAAGTTTTTTCCTTCTACTCTTTTGACGCGATCGACCTAGAATAAATAATATATTGATTGGCCGGCCAGCTGGTACCCACCTGCAAACGCAGAGTAATTTTCAAAAAATTCCGTTGCTTTATAGGTGTACAAAATTATTGTGATGCTATGGAAAATACCTTAAGGGCGTAGCATTCCCTTTTTTAAATTTTAAATCAATGATTAGGCGATACCCATATAAGTAGGTAGGTTTAGGTAGGTATAGTAAAATACAGAATATGATAAAATATGTTATTTTATATATAATATTTTGTAAGTAGTTACATAGCAGATACCACTTAAATAATTTTAAGCTTAATTAAATAAAGTTGAACGTTTTGGGATTTATATTGGAAATTTTCTTAAAATTTTAACATTTCATTGTTTTATATTATAATAATATACCTAAATATAATATCACATTATTGGCAGGTTAGGTTAGGTAATATATTTTATATCTATGCAACGTTATAAATAATATATCGATGTATCAATAAACCATCTATCTAGGTATGGCAATCGCCAATCGTTGACATTCGTCGGAGACCATTAACGATATTTTATAATTTCAGTGAGAAAAAAAAGAAAATTTTCCAAAAACAGACAGACGCCGTTCGTTAAACAGTATATATTACATTATAATGTAAGTTATAACACAGACTCACACATTTCATTACGATCAGGTTATTTTCATAAAATATACCTTCAAGTTTCAGTTCGGATCGAAACGAATGAAGATAGCCTGCTGGTTGTTTCGTCGATGGCGGTGACGGCGTTATGCAAGTCTCATAGGTTTCATCGGAAGAGTCGACGTTTAAGCGTAAGTTTGTTTTCATAATATATATAAATGTCGGGTATGGTGGAATTGCACTTATTTTAGTCAAACTGCATTTGGGTTTAAAAACGGTAATGGTCGAACTGCACGTCTTGGGCTCAAAAAAGGTATTTCAACAAAATTATCGTGCATTTGAAGGGGTTAAACTTTTATAAAACACTAATTTCCCTTCCCACTAACGGGCTTAATGACAATGATTTTAATTATTAGCGTAGTTAAAATAATTGTTTTATACGTCATAGCACCTATATATTCCATTGTCCGTTATGTATTATAATATTATATATACATATAACATAATATATTAAATCATCAAATATTGTTGTTGTCCTTATTATAACTTTTTTTTTTTAAATTAATTTTGATAATTTTTGTAGTAGTAATATAGTAAATATAATTTACAAAAACAATAAATTACGCTTTTTGAAATAATGAGTGTTCAATTTTAAACGAATCACCCTGATTTTCAAATGTATTTGTTTGGGCAAATATGAATTTAACCTACTGTGGTAAATTACTTTATAATCACAATTATATCATCAACTTATGCTCGTATGCATATATAATCAATGTGTGTGTCACATAAGACGTGTTAAACATAAATTTATCATGCATACGGACATTAGTAATATTATAGGCTGACAGACCGTTTTCGCTCAAAATCGTTTTTCGTATACCATAATTTTATATCATTAAATTCAAATTTAACTCCATCCATTACAGTGACCCACTTATAAGCTACTGTATAGCAGAGTGACACCCACTTACCTGCTTTTTTGTTTAGAAATTACATATAGTTAAGTGTTTTGTGTTAACTCAGTTTAAGGGAATAAGTGATTTTACTAGAATTTGGGATGTAGGAACCATAGAAAATAATTTGCCAATCTCAACATAAACTACGTACTTAATTGAATTATGTTAGTCAGATAACTTATCTGTGTAATTTCTGTAAACCCTTCGTCTGTAGGACGAATACCTTTGATATAAATTATTTTTCATAGAATATTTAACTTAGTGTACCTACCTAAATCTATATTTAACCAATTTTAATTTTAAATTATATTGTTTAAACCTTTTCAGAGTTGATTCTAAAAAAATATATGTGGTAAAGTTTTTCCTAAACTGTGCAATCATCAATATAATTTACACTTATTCTATAATTTAAGTTTTTCATAATTTTCTTCATAGCTTTCTGATATTTTCTTTTATGATATCAAAAATAGTTTATTCCCAC
>NC_042493.1:116364549-116370283 GCF_005508785.2 Acyrthosiphon pisum
CATTTATGGTATAATTGTATTACAAAAATACGTACCTACCTATAGTGATGTAATATACATTCATACATTCTTAGTTCATAGTTGTCATTCCTCTGTTCCTCACTAGTTTGCTCAGTCACTTACACTGTTGCAGTATGTTAGGCATAAGTTTTCAGTGTTTTCACTATTAGTTTAATTATTGATTTTCGAATTGTAAATGTCAAACAGTAAAATTATACAGGCGATACAGCCATACAACATGTTTTAAATAATATACATAATAATATATTATTATGCATCTATTATGATAAGTATAGGCTATATTACTATATTCAAGTGATTTTCACTTATTTTAATATTTTTCCACTATTTTTTTTTTTTTAATTAACTTAATAATTGCAGTTAAATTAAGTTAACAAAATTTACTAACTTAAATTTAAACTTAATTGATGTATTAAAAAGTTTATTAACTTAACTTTGAATTTAATTGAACAAAAAAAATTTAACTTAACTTAACTGAGTTAAAAAAAAATCATTAACTTGCCCAGCCTTGATTCTATTATTGTTTCTAAAACATCATGTATATGGTTAATTTCTCGATTTGTGATTTTTTCTAGCTACAATATTTTGTGAAGAAAATCACATTTTTTATATTCAAATATTTTGCTTTTATATATGTATATATATTTCATTTTATAATCATTTCACATCATTATACCTATGTATGAATTGTTTTAAATTTTTTATATTTAAATAATTTACCTGTTACCTACCTACCAAAGGAATGATAGTGTATACTGTATAACTATTAAGTTATATATTATTTTTATTGAATTATTATGAAAAAAAAAAATTATATTATTTGCATACTTAAAAGTCTAAAGCATATTTAGAAAATATTTTAGGGTTTTTTTAGAGCATATTAGCATCATATTTTAAGCTTTTAAGAACCTAAAAATGCGCGCTGTAATTATAATGATTACGATCGGAAATTTAGGGACGTATTGCGCAATATGACGCGCCACAGGAAGTCCACAGCTGAACAGTCACTCCAGTCTCGATTTACAGGTTTATTTTTGGGTATGCTCTGCAAGTACTGAAGTACCTATCATTCGCTTTGCGCACGCGTCGTCGATGACTTGTCGCAAATCGCAATAGCATCGCCTTTCGCGCGCACGCGCTCGCCGACGGACGTATAAAAGCGCGTCCACACTTGAACGTATTCATGGTGAGCAAACATACTCACCTTAAATTGTTTGCGATGAATTTGTATGTGGACGGAAAAGTGAACAAACCGCGCAAACGTGATCGCGATCCATGCTGAGCACGAGCCACCGACTGTCGGTCTCCTGGCCGTGCTCAGAGGAAATCGGCGCGCGAGCTCATAGCGTGCTATGTTCAACTTGGACGTAATAATAAATCTGCACACAGCGGTCAGGCCGCTCAAGATCCTGCACAGACATGTTTCTACAAAACCGAGATTAGTTTCTGGTTGGGACTTTGGGGGTCTTTTTAAGTTTTTGTTTATTCTTTTCGACCAATTACTGTCAACTTTAAACATACGTGTTTAAATAATTCAGATACCGCATACTAGTATTTTATATTTAAAAAAATATGGAATGTTTCAAGGAAAGCTGTTTGAATTTAATAAACGAATACGAAAAGTACCCAGTATTGTGGGGCCCAAAAGATCCGATTTATTTTTCTAAAAACAAAAAATATATATAAATATAATAACAGTACAGTATATTAATCAGAAGGCGGAGTATCGGAATGTTCAGAGTCCGATTGTAATAATAATGTTATTGAATTATGAGTGGCTGATTGTGAAGAACACCGATTTTAACCACAGAACAAACAGAAGGGAATCCTAAGGCTCATCGAAAAACCGTCCGACATTTCTAGATTTTAAACGTGCTGCCACGTACCGAGAAATTCCCTTTTTTTTTTTAAGTTTTCTATGGTTTGTAGTTACACTGTAAATCTGCAATTCCACTCATAACAACAACGACAACACATGGCTAACACGTCTATCAGTTTTTGAACGAATAAAGACATTAAGTGTTGTACGATATAAAGAACAAAAGGCAAATTCCCGGTACGTGCGGCAGCACGTTTAAATTCTAGAAATGTCGGATGTGGTTTTATCATCTCCCATAAGAGCCTATGTTAAATGAAATATGATTCCCTTCTGTTTGTTCTGTGTTTTAACCTCTCGTGACCGCGTATCTATTACATTCTACTATCTTTAATTTTACACAGTACCACGATTAAAGATATACTGGTTACACATCGAGACTGTATAACACGGCTCGAAAAGCGCGATTGAAAATGTACTGACTAGTAGCACTATCTAGTGGTCTCTTCAACTTATTTTAACCACGTAAATTTCTTAATTAAAAAACTAAGTATTTATAAATACCTAAATACCTTAGTACTATAATTACTACTTACTTTTATACATTAACAATTTAAAACCACGATTAAAGATATATCTTTAATCGTGCACAGTAGTACAGTACCTACCTACACGCACGCGAGCACGGAAACCGTAGTGGTTACGCGTTTCTGGTTAATATTAATAATATATCATTATATTATTATCTATTATTATTATTGTGTACCTATTTGTATTGATACGATATTTTTGTTTTATTATTTTAAATAATATTAAAGTTACTGAACACCGCGTTAACGCGACGTCGAGCTGTCGAAACCGTTTGTTGTCGTGAGTCGTAGTGACGTCTGTCGAAGTGCTGAAGGTGTTGTACCATTGTACCGCTGTCTGAGTTGTCACTCGCCGTACACTCAATACTACCGTACACCCTGCATCAAGACACTCGAGTAAGTAAGAATTTTGACAAGATCACAAACATATTTTGAGTTAGAATTCTGGTACATGACGTGATCTGTGCTATCTGCAAAAAACTATGGTATATTGTATTAGAAATAAGATCAAAATATTTTATTTTATTATATCACTCTCTACCACCTATAATCTATATAGGTATGATATATAATATTTAATATAATATATTTTATAAACCTTAGATAAAAACAAAATTATTGTTTCTTTTTCTACCCCCATGGTCATGTAGGTACATACTGTACGATTGAACTGTAGACCTATTAACTAATGGACAGCGCATTCCACTCCGTCCTGCCCTCAATGCACGGAAATCATACAGGCGAAATAAAGAAGAAACAACGAAGAGAGAAAAGAGAGAAATTAGGGGTACCTAATCATAGACCTATGAAACTAATACTGAATTTCCCTCACATTCTCTTTTCTCTTTTACTCTATATCATTCCCCTCACCTCTCTCTCAAAGCGCTGTCCATTAGATTATAGGTCTATGGATTGAGCTATATAACTGGTATATAATAGTACACGTTATAATCATTTAGTATTCGGTTTTTGTAACCGAACTAACGTAATATGTTTGTTGTAGTATTTAATTAATGATAAGAGATATTTTTTATCTTTTTACTAACATATCTTTCACAGAAACCTAAGAGAATATCATACATTCATACTAGTTAATAATAATCAAAAAATATAAAAGTAGTTTTTAAATTGTCGGACTGTGCTCTTATACTTAATTTACAATTTTAACAGCAGTACTTTGTTGGTCTCTACAGCTTCTATACTAAAATGTAGTATTAAGTTTTAATGATGATGAAAAAATGTATCACAATTTTACAAGGCTGGGCATCAACGAGTTAAAAAGTTAAAGTTAAGTTGATAAGTTAATTTTATATTAACTTTTTAACTTAACTAGTTAATTTTGACTTTTCATTAACTTAACTGTTAACTTACTAAATTTCTTTTTTAATTGACGTGAAATTAACGAGTTAATTTTTCATTTCAAGAAGTAAGTTAAGTTAATTTATTTTGTTTTTAATTTTATCATATTTCACTACTTCAGTATATTTCGTTTTCATGTCAAAAAATATTTACCGTGAATTGTTTAAAGTAAAAAATGTATATAATTCGAATTTAACTAATATGGAAACACTGCATAAAATATAAGCACTATAGTCTATAATTTAGTTTTGGGTAGGAAAAAAATTAAGTATGTTAGCGTTGTATAAACAAATTAACTTTTTTTTAACTTAATAAAAAGTTAACAGTAAGTGTGTATTAACTTTTAACTTAACTGAGTTAACCTATAGTTAAATTAACTTTTAACTTTTAACTTTTTGTTATTGGTGCATATCAACTTAACTTAACTGAGTTAAAAAAAATCATTAACTTGCCCAGCCTTGCAATTTTATAATAATTTCAAAGGTGTCATGTCAGTAAAAGAAATGGATACCATTCAAGCTTCATCTTGTGAAAATAATTTGAAGAAAGTTCTAAAATCCAATGAATGTGAACCAACACATTTTAGAAATAACTCTCACTCTGTCAGAATACTGGAAGACTTACAATCTCTACGCAAGTATGTTTATGGTAATTGTACCTTCATTCAAAATTAATTTCACCAACACATTTTTGTTTTTAGAAATGAAGTTCTATGTGATGCTAGATTTGAAGCAGATGATGGTAAAATTGTTATTGGACATAAAAATGTTCTAATAGCGGCTAGTCCATATTTTCGTGCCATGTTTAGTAGTTTTGATGAAAGCAATAAAGATATTATTCATATAAGAGAATTGGATTCAACCATTTTACAACTATTAATAGATTTTATTTATACTGGAGAAATTATGGTCACACAAGAAAATGTACAGGTATAATTAAAACCTTGATGTGATATAGACTTAAAACAACGTATTATTTTAACTTAATTATTGTTGATTTTTAAGTTGTTGGTACCAGCTTCAAATGTCTTACAGCTAGATTTCGTGAACAGGGTATGTGCTGAGTTTTTACAAAAACAACTGGATGTATTAAATTGTATTGATATCAAAAAATTTGCTGACTTACATAACTGTACGGAATTGATGTCGAGTTCTGAAGCATACATTAAACAACATTTTTTGTATGAGTAACATAATTTAATTCTCTAGATTAAAGAGTAAGTAACGATTATTATTTTCAGAGAAGTGATTAAAGGTGATGAGTACCTATCTTTACCCTGTGAAGATTTGGGGAAGCTTATTTCTTGTAATGACCTGGCTGTTCCATTTGAAGAAAAAGTAAGCAAACTATAAAATTGGTAATTTTTATTTGAATACCTATTTTGTATTGAAAAAAAAAAAACTTAAAAAAGGTGGGCAAGTGGGTATTGTTCTGCTGTACAGTAGGTATCTAGATTTATCACTGTTATAGTTATGTTATAATATATGAGTTCCATGATATACAATCATTGTTTACAAAAATTGATTCTGAACGAAGGCAGATTAATAAAATCACCAAATATTAATTTATTATATTGTTCTTAAGTAAGTAATCTATTTTACTATTATACATTAGTAATACTGCATTGCTGCACTTTGTTTAAATATTTTTTCCAAAAAAATTGCATTTGAAAATATCATTGTGTGTCGGGATTGTGTACTTATATGAAATGTGTATTGTACTGTGAAGATCAGGGCGGGAGATGGGTATTACTCACTTGAAAATATATTTTTACTTCCCTTCATTATAATATGTACAGGACTATGTGAAAATCATACACTAATCACCTATTAACAAATTATTATATTTCAATTAAATTTTAAATATTTATTATTGTAGGTATTCGATTGTGTTATTAAATGGGTAAGACATGATTTAGATCAGAGAAAAAATGTTTTGCCACAACTAA
>NC_042493.1:116370446-116376600 GCF_005508785.2 Acyrthosiphon pisum
GATACATTTCCAAAGTGTTATACAGAGTGGTATGACCCAGTAACAAATCTACGAGAGAATATACCAGGGATGAATGATTTTCGTCGGTCAGCTGGTCTTGGTGTAATAAGAGATAAATTTGTGTTTGCTGTGGGCGGTAGATCTAAATCTGTTGTTATGCTTGATGTATCTTTAAAATCACCATCTTGGGTTCCAATGGTCAACATGTTAGTTAGTCGAGACCGGTTAGGAGTCGGAGTATTAGGTGATTCTATATATGCTGTAAGTTATATCAATATTTTAATTATTTTAAACTATTAATATTATATATTATTTTTTAATTCTAGGTCGGTGGAAGTGACGATAACAGTGGTTTAGATAGTGTAGAGGTCTTTGATGTCAGTATTCAAAAATGGCAAATGGTTTCAAGTATGTCAATTAAGAGAATTACTGTTGGTGTTGGTGTACTCAATTATCATTTATACGCGGTGACTAATTATATCATTTAATAATTTTTGATTAGTCATATATTTTATTTAGTTAAATTGTTTAGGTTGGAGGTTATAATAGCAGTGAAAACAGTTTAAAATCTGTAGAATATTATGATCCTACACTTGATGCATGGACGGCAGTTGCAGATATGTCTGTGTGTCGTCAAGGTGCTGGTGTAGGTGTCTTGGATGGGCTTATGTATGCTATTGGTGGTTATAATGGTTATGAGTTTCTTAAAAGCGTTGAGGTTTATAGACCGAGTGATGGAGTTTGGTCTTCTGTAGCTGATATGGAAATATGCCGATTTCGTCCTGGTAACAATTATATTTTTTAGTACAACCTTCATAATAATATATTGAATATAAATTATATTCTTATATAGGAGTAGTGGCATTAAATGGTTTATTGTATGTTATGGGCGGAAGATTTGATAAATCTATGAACGATAATGTAGAAATTTACAACCCGAATACTAATACTTGGACCATGGAGAGATTGTCAAGAAATGGAGTACGAATTTATGGTGGAGTAGTTGTTAATAGACCACCAAATTTTATTAACTAATAGTCTCATTATTAGTAGTAATATTAAAATATTTATGTATAATTTATGACAAAACGTGTATTGTTCTATTAGTTTTTCTTTTTGTGAATGTATGATAAAAATGTTTTTTTTTTATATATCATTTAAATAAGCTATAAAGTTAATTATATTGTAGTATATTTATCAGAAAAATGTTATATAATTTACAATATACAGTGATGCATTTATTGATTTTCCATGATTTTGTTTTGTGTTTGTGTGTGTGTATGCACGATAAACATAAGTACTTGACATTTTCATAAATGTTTTTTATTTATATACATGATAAAATATTTAAAATATTTTGGGTCTGGGCTATTTATAGATATTTTCAATTTTGTTTAGTATTTTTCTATAATAATTATAGACAATTGTTGAAAATTGTATTCATGATTCTTCATTCATTGATATAAAATTTGATAACAAATTATTAAAATTCATAGGTGTACAAAATTATTTTTTATAAGCATTTAAAGCATTTTACAAGCATTATTATTATTTATTAAAAGTTCAAATTCACATTGAAAATTTTTAAACTATTTTCTAGTTATAAAATGTTCAATTTTTATAGCTAAGGATTGAACATTTAAAACAAAGGTTATCTGAAGGTTTCTCATAAGTAAGACCTATTGTAGCCAAAAAATCTAAAAAAAATATGAACACAACTTTTTGTTATAGATATTTTAAGTTCAAATTTGGACGAAATTTGATATTTGAACAAAAAAATCACCTAATTGCTGTAATTTGTTGTAATTTAAAAATATTAATCACAAATCAAGGCTACTTGAAGCTTATAAGGGGCTTCAGCATAATGTGTTTTGATTAGTAATATTTAGACAATTACCTAGGAGTATACCCACTAGACATAGAGCCCACCTTTCAAACGGGCAAAATCGTTTTTTTTGCTGTTTTACCATAAACTAAAAAAATTAATAAAAACATTAAATTAGTGAAAATAAAATTTTGAAGCCTGAATTTTCACAAAAATAAAGTCTAAAAAATGGCCATCTACCATTGTTTCAAAAAAATTAAAATAAACTTTTACCAAAAAAAAATTAAATTAAAAAATAAAATATGTGTAGGTCTTGTCTCGGTGAGTCTAATAAAAAAAATGAGGCACTCGGGGACTGCTGCGGTAAAGCTATTGCATAGCAATTTTGTAGCTATGTATCATGTAATTATGACTATATTTATTTTTGTATGACATTAATTCAAGTTTTTTTTGTTGATAATGGTAGATAAACACCGTACGGAAATATTTTATTTGAGACTTTTTTGCTTAGCAACTAGTTAGACTGTAAATAACAAAAATAATAATAACATCTTACGGTCACGCTATTTCGTTACGAAAAATGTTTTTTCAGTCACCACGCCAGGCCCGCGATAAAAGCTATGCAATAGCTTAAAAACCAGATTTATGATATATTTATTATCTTAGGAGATATCACAATGGGTAAATCCTCGCGGACAACCTGTATAATAATTAAAAATAATAATTTACATCTGAATGCATGGCATCAACAATATAACATGGTCCTGTAAAAAACAGCCTTTGAATATAAATCAGCCGTTGTGCAGGCGCGGTTCTAGGAATAGTGAATACATTTTCGTATGGGCAACAGTAGATTTATAATTAGGTTTTAATTGCGAATGATATTCCTTATTTCCTCTTCCTTCCTCAATAAGGGGTTACAGAAATTTTGGTATGGGCAGCTGCCCACCCTGCCCATACGCTAGAACCGCCACTGCTGTTGTGTAATGTTCTCTATCACTATGCCCACCCCTCCCCCACTCATTAATTCAATAATCCAGAGCTGTTCAAAGTAAATAATACGTAGGTAGAATTTATGCTGAAACCTAAAAATATACTCCAAAATGTGAATATACGTTGAAATGTACCTACTGATTTTGATAAAAACATAGGTGTCTTTGTGTAAATCTTGCTAAAATAAGTAAAAATATCATAACTTCAATAGAACATATTATGGAAACATCACAATATTTTAGTAAAAAATAAGGGAAAATATCATAATTTCATTAAAATCATGTAATATTATAAAAAATATCATCCCTATGTCTAATTAGGTACCATCAAAGG
Organism: Acyrthosiphon pisum; assembly: GCF_005508785.2. Taxonomy (NCBI): domain Eukaryota; kingdom Metazoa; phylum Arthropoda; class Insecta; order Hemiptera; family Aphididae; genus Acyrthosiphon; species Acyrthosiphon pisum. The sequence continues at coordinate 116,373,598 of NC_042493.1, forward strand.
CATATTATATACAGTTTAGTTATTAAATGTATCTAAAAGCATGACCACCACTATAACGAGTCATTATTACAAGTCTCAACAACCGAAACATATCGTTGCACTATAATATAATAGTTAATACACACATACATACATAAATTTGCATACATATTTACTTAAACAGAATTCATGAATACATATAGACATATAGTCATATAGACTCAATCGATTATTTCAAAAAATAATTTACATAAAATATTTTCGATATATATTTTATTTAATAGGTACAAGGCCGTATATGAGGGGGGGTTTTAGGAGTTCAAACCCCCCCCCGAAATATTTTACAACTAATAAATTTAATTTATATAAGTAACTTAATTATAATAATTTACCATGTGGCCATTTGGGTACCTACTACCTACCTAATAATATAATCAGTAATAACTATGTTTGATGGTGATTTCTATAATATAGGTAATATATTATTATTATATTATACAAAGATAAATCATACAAGATTAAAGACATTTTGTCGACAGACGAAACGTCTATAAATGCTTAATATGTTATCGAACAATAAATTATCGATAGTATTGTCAATTGTCATTTTATCTCGAAAAACTCAATGATATTGTCCTTATAGTGTCAGTACACAGTTATAGCACTATTAATAATTTTATAGTGAACATTAAATAAGTACCTATACCAGTTCAAATATTTTAGTAGAAATTAGTATCAGTTTAGTGCGCACTGTGTAAGTGTAACCCTATAATATTTCTGTATAATTTTTTATTTGATTATTTTAATAAAATGTCAAATCGTAAGCGTAATAATTCCCTTACAAATTATTTTTGTAAAAAAATAAAAACAACCGAGAACGAAACAAGTACAAGTTCTACATCGACCGCAATAATTACAGATACACTAACTACAACGGAATCTAAAAATGATATTATTGATATTGGGTGCTGTTTAGATCAAAAGGTTAGTGATGAATTAAAATATAAGTTACTAACTAATGTTTGGGTGCCTGATGAAAAGTTTACGTTTCCTACGTCGGGAAATAGAAATTTAAAATTTCAATTAAATTGGATTAAACGATTTCCGTGGTTATGTTACACTAAAATGCAAGATTCTGGAGCGGTATGTAAATATTGTACTATATTTTATCATAATTTTATCGGTAAAGGTGCACATCAAAAACCAGGTTTATTGGTTACAAAACCTTTCAATAAATGGAAAAATGCAATAGAATGTTTTAACATACATAACAACACAGAGTATCATAAAAATAATGTTTTTATCGCAGAAAATTTTATTTCCGTTTATTGCAACAAAGAGTTGGATATTTGTCAAAAAATCGATTCTGCACGTGCTAATCAAATTGCAGAAAATAAAAAAAAATTTATACCGGTTATTCAAACTATTATATTGTGTGGCCGTCAAGAATTGGCCCTTCGTGGTACATCTGACGCTGGGCCACTCACACTAGATGAGCCAATTCACAATGATGGTACTTTTAGAGCTCTTATGCGAATGCGAATGAACGTCGGTGATAAAATGATGACCGATCGCATTGAAAATGGCGCAATTAAAGCTATGTATATAAGTCCCACCATACAAAATAATTTAATCACTATCATCGGAAAAATAATACAAGATCGTTTAGTAAATAGAATTAATAAGGCAAAATCATTTTCAATTTTAGTAGACGAGACAACTGATGTATCGCGAATCGAACAAATGTCATTTTGTGTTCGATACGTCGATGAAGATCCTGAACATCAATTAATTTTACGGGAAGATTTTTTAAAATTTGTGTCAGTAGAAAATACTACTGGCAAAAATATAGCCAATGTTATTTTCGAAACTATTAAATGTCTTGGTATAGATTCGAATTATATGGTAGGGCAAGGATATGACGGGGCAGCATCAATGAGCGGTAACTTTAACGGAGTGCAAGCAATTATTCGAAAAGTACATCCAACAGCACTTTATGTACACTGCAGTGCTCATTCTTTAAATTTAGCCCTCTCTCATTCGTGTAGCATTCAACATATTCGTAACTGTATTGGTACCATTAAATCGGTAGGTAATTTTATTAAAGCATCTGCAATGCGAACAGGATTATTAAAAAAAATATATTAAAGAACAGTTTCCTGAATCTAAATGGACCAAACTTACATCAATGTGTAAGACACGCTGGGTGGAAAATCACGACGGACTTATACGATTTACAGAAATTTATAAAGCAATTGTAAATACACTAGATGACTTACAGTTAAAATGTGATATTGAAACGTCATCAAAAGCTTTACAATTAGGAAAAACTATTATAACCAGCGACTTTGTTATAAGTATGGTCACAGCTTCTATACTTTTTACCCATACAAAATTTCTTGTGTAAGAATTTACAGTCTGTAAATTGTGACTTGACTGAAGCAATGGAATATGTTAATACTGTGTTACACGAAATACATGATATGCGGAGTAATATGGATACTACATTTTCCAAGATTTTTGAAAAATCAAGAGATCTCATAAAATCAGTTGATAATGAAGAGACATAAAAATACCAAGAATCGTTGCACGTTAAAAACATCGAATTAATATCATTACAAATTCACTTGAAGAATATTACCGCATAACAATAGCTATTCCTTTTTTCGACGATTTCATTGAACAACTTCAAGCGAGGTTTAATAATCACAAAAAACAAATTTCTTCACTGCACAAGTTGTTACCAAAAATATGCAACAAAATTGAAATAGATGCAAACGACTTCGAAATATATTCTGAATTTCTGGATATAGAAGTACTGCTAACAGAAATTCAACTTTGGAAAAGAAAATGGTCTAACAAACCAGAAAAAGAGCAACCAAACTCAGCTATTGAAGCATATATTAAATGTAATTATGAATATTTTCCAAACATATCTTTTTCTTTTGAAGCTATTAGGCTACATTGCCAGTTTCGACTTCTACGCTAGAACGTACATTTTCACCCATTAAAAGGATTAAAAAA
>NC_042493.1:116376727-116380700 GCF_005508785.2 Acyrthosiphon pisum
CCCCCCCCCCCCCCCCCCCCCCCGAAAATTTGTTCCAGCTACGGCCCAGAATAGGTACCTGAATTCTTAAACATATTTTAATTATTAAATATTTACAGTAGATACATGAAATATAATATCACAACATCGCCACGCATACTGATACAACGATATACGATATTCAACAATTAAATGCAATATAATATCTACAAAATCATATTTAACTTCCATGGTTTTAATAATAAAAAAACATAATATTATATAGGTACCAAGTTATCTTCATCACATATTATCGAAAACAAAATAAAATGTGCCTACGTCAAGCGGTGATAATCTTTCATTTAATGGTTTCATATATAAAACCATATTAAATATTTCAATTATTTTTAACGCAAATCTTACACAGATGGCCCAGCATTTATTTTATACAAAATAATAGGAATTTATTATTTATACAGTTATACCTATAATATACTATATGGATGCTTATTACTGATAGGTACTTTTCATGTATTATTCTATTTAGGTACCTACTTTGTAAAACAATGATGAAATCGCTTGTATATTACCATTCCAACTTCCAAGCTTTGAAATATATTTGAAAAATCATGATTTTTTATTAGTGAAAATCGGTAAAAATATCTTAATTTTCCCAAATCATAATATTAGGTATATTAATGTTGATAAAATCTTATACAAATTTCTATGACAGGACATGTCTAAAATATCAAAAATCTTAATAATAACATATGGGTAACTACGGTCTGCAAATCATTCCATCAATCATATCGCATTAGATGTTAAATGTAACATATTATACACTATAAGTCTATAACAGACTATTTCAGTCTAAATTGTTGATTTACATCTCTTCAACCTACATTATCATATGATATACGACTAAGCCATGCGACTGTAGTCGTATTATAATTATTTTCGCTTACACGTCGAATGAGTTCGAGAATCGCCCCCCAGTCGGCGGCGGCGGCGGCGGATTCGAAGTCCGTGGTACGGTCTTGTACTGTTGTAGTACGCACTACGCGCGCGGTGCCCCGAAACGTCGATAGCCGAGGGCGCCGTCTCCACAACACCCGCCAAACGACGACGGCCGAGCGCGCACGCACACGCAGCGGAGCACCCTATGGATCATAAGGCCGGCGAGCGTGCAGGGCGGGCGAAACGAGCGTGAGAGATTGCCAGTGCGGTTGTTGTTGTTGTTGTTGTTGTTGTTGTTGGTGTTATGTGTGTGTGTGCGTGAGTCGTTGTGTCGTTACCGCCGCCGACTCGGGCGCGCACGGTCTAAACCGTGAACCAGTTCGCGGCAGAGATGAACCGCCGAGTCCACCCGCACCGGTGCGGAGTACGAGCGCGATCACGGTGCGGCGGTTGGCCGCCGTTGCTTGACGGGTGTTGAGGAGACGGCGCGCGCGCGTGTCGGTACGCCCGCGTAACCTGCCCGGCGGCGGCAAATGTTTTGCCGCTGCACTCCACATTTCAAATAAAATCCCTGTTATCCAACGCCAGCTAGTAGCACAATTAATAAATCCTATATTTTCTAATTGTGTAATTATATTATTATGTTTATTTTTATGCAATATTTAAATTATTATTATATTTATTTACATAATTATTAGTACAACACTTTAATTGTTTAATAATTTTTAAAATGCAAAATATATTTAAAAAACGCTTCTAGTTTTTAAAAATATTGTGAAATTATCCATCGATTACCTAGGTTACAAAATAATACGATCTATGGCAAATGACAATCGTCAGAGACGAATAAGGATTCCATTATTAACATAATATTTCGTTCCATTTTGTAAGTTGTTGAGCTATTTTCACAAATTGCATATTTAATTTCGATACTACCGGATTGAACGATTTGGTCGGAGATAGACGTGCGCACTGCATTTCCCTAGGTGGAGATGTGCGACGCTCTGACATTGCACAATATTATTATTATTATACGCTCGCACTGGGTACGTTTTGTTCCGCCGGAAGAATAAAATTGATTGATTTACATAAGTTTTTTCCTTCTACTCTTTTGACGCGATCGACCTAGAATAAATAATATATTGATTGGCCGGCCAGCTGGTACCCACCTGCAAACGCAGAGTAATTTTCAAAAAATTCCGTTGCTTTATAGGTGTACAAAATTATTGTGATGCTATGGAAAATACCTTAAGGGCGTAGCATTCCCTTTTTTAAATTTTAAATCAATTATTAGGCGATACCCATATAAGTAGGTAGGTTTAGGTAGGTATAGTAAAATACAGAATATGATAAAATATGTTATTTTATATATAATATTTTGTAAGTAGTTACATAGCAGATACCACTTAAATAATTTTAAGCTCAATTACATAAAGTTGAACGTTTTGGGATTTATATTGGAAATTTTCTTAAAATTTTAACATTTCATTGTTTTATATTATAATAATATACCTAAATATAATATCACATTATTGGCAGGTTAGGTTAGGTAATATATTTTATATCTATGCAACGTTATAAATAATATATCGATGTATCAATATACCATCTATCTAGGTATGGCAATCGCCAATCGTTGACATTCGTCGGAGACCATTAATAACGATATTTTATAATTTCAGTGAGAAAAAAAAGAAAATTTTCCAAAAACAGACAGACGCCGTTCGTTAAACAGTATATATTACATTATAATGTAAGTTATAACACAAACTCACACATTTCATTACGATCAGGTTACTTTCATAAAATATACCTTCAAGTTTCAGTTCGGATCGAAACGGATGAAGATAGCCTGCTTGTTGTTTCGTCGATGGCGGTGACGGCGTTATGCAAGTCTCATAGGTTTCATCGGAAGAGTCGACGTTTAAGCGTAAGTTTGTTTTCATAATATATATAAATGTCGGGTATGGTGGAATTGCACTTATTTTAGTCAAACTGCACTTGGGTTTAAAAACGGTAATGGTCGAACTGCACGTCTTGGGCTCAAAAAAGGTATTTCAACAAAATTATCGTGCATTTGAAGGGGTTAAACGTTTATAAAACACTAATTTCCCTTCCCACTAACGGATTTGGAATGACAATGATTTTAATTATTAGCGTAGTTAAAATAATTGTTTTATACGTCATAGCACCTATATATTCCATTGTCCGTTATGTATTATAATATTATATATACATATAACATAATATATTAAATCATCAAATATTGTTGTTGTCCTTATTATAACTTTTTTTTTTTTAAATTAATTTTGATAATTTTTGTAGTAGTAATATATTAAATACAATTTACAAAAACAATAAATTACGCTTTTTGAAATAATGAGTGTTCAATTTTAAACGAATCACCCTGTATTTTCTTCACTTTTAGTCACATTTACGTATAAAAAAATCTCAGGCGGGGAAGCTAAGGTGAATTAAATATTATAATACTATTATAGCTACTAATTTTTATATCATAAAAACCAAAAATAACAATTTTAGTTATTTTGTTGTAATTTAAAAATATTATTCATGGGCATATGAAACTTTTAGAGTATAATATTTTCAAATGTATTTGTTTGGGCAAATATGAATTTAACCTACTGTGGTAAATTACTTTATAATCACAATTATATCATCAACTTATGCTCGTATGCATATATAATCAATGTGTGTGTCACATAAAACGTGTTAAACATAAATTTATCATGCATACGGACATTAGTAATATTATAGGCTGACAGACCGTTTTCGCTCAAAATCGTTTTTCGTATACCATAATTTTATATCATTGAATTCAAATTTAACTCCATCCATTACAGTGACCCACTTATAAGCAGTCCTGTAAAGTATTTAAGTAAAAGTATTTGAGTAAAAGTATTCAAATACTTTTTTAAGTATTGAATAACTTTTTTAAATACTTTCAGCATGAAGTATTTTGAATGGTATTTTAAATACTTTTTGGTATTGAATACTTTAGTTTTTATTTCGAACATTTTATTTTTATTCGAAATAATTG
>NC_042493.1:116380750-116381895 GCF_005508785.2 Acyrthosiphon pisum
TTGAGTAGTATTTGAAATACTTTACAATTAAAGTAATTGAGTAGTATCTTAAATACTTTAAAAAAAATGTATTTGAGTATTTACTCAAGTACTTTTTAAAAGTATTCTTTACAGGACTGCTTATAAGCTACTGTATAGCAGAGTGACACCCACTTACCTGCTTTTTTGTTTAGAAATTACATATAGTATTGTGTTCTGTGTTAACTCAGTTTAAGGGAATAAGTGATTTTACTAGAATTTGGGATGTAGGAACCATAGAAAATAATTTGCCAATCTCAACATAAACTACGTACTTAATTGAATTATGTTAGTCGGATAACTTATCTGTGTAATTTCTGTAAACCCTTCGTCTGTAGGACGAATACCTTTGATATAAATTATTTTTCATAGAATATTTAACTTAGTGTACCTACCCAAATCTATATTTTACCAATTTTAATTTTAAATTATATTGTTTAAACCTTTTCAGAGTTGATTCTAAAAAAATATATGTGGTAAAGTTTTTCCAAAACTGTGCAACCATCAATATAATTAACACTTATTCTATAATTTAAGTTTTTCATAATTTTCTTCATAGCTTTCTGATATTTTCTTTTATGATTTCAAAATAATTTATTTCCCACCAGACAGTCGAAAAATACTTTGAATACCATTCTGTATTTCTGATTTTTTATTTTTTTTTTTGAACTTTGTATTTTGCTTTTTTGAGCATTAAAAAAATTGGAAAAGAGTTCAGTCAATTTGCTAGTTCAATACTCGATACAATTATTCACATGCATGTTATTATTAAATGTCTTTTTCTAGTTAAAATTTCGATAAGCATCGTGGAGACTGTTTAATTTGGATTTTAAAACTTCATTAAAGTGTCAATATCTACAGAATTTATATTTTGTAATCAGTGTTCATCAATTTTGAATTTTCTTTAAATTAGTTTCCTAGTAGTCTAATGTGCCATATTCATAATAATATTCTGATATTCTGATATAGGCTTCTAATATTAAATCAATTTTCTCTGTCTCAGAAATGGTACAATTAGTTTGACTAGGTAGTTAAATATAAAATATCTGCTAAGAATTCTATTATTGTTTCTGTTGATTTTAATTTTAATTTTTTAATCTTTTAATTTGTTTCTTAACATACAATAC
>NC_042493.1:116381995-116409391 GCF_005508785.2 Acyrthosiphon pisum
CTAGCTGGTGGAGTACATTTTCCCTTAAATACTCATTCTATTTCATCAAAAGTCATATTTAAGTTTTCAATTGTTAATGACTTGTACAATCAATAAGTTGAATTTTTAAATACAATGTCAAGTAAGTTAATATTATTTGTGAAGGCCAATCATTAGCTACCACGTTAAATTACTCAAACAATTCTAATACGTATTCATCGCCCGAACCGTTGAAGATATTAGGGACAAATTGTCGAGGTTTTGCTATATTTTTTTTAAGTTAATTTATTTGAATTATCGACCATTTTAAATTTAAAATACATGTCGAAATTGGTTTTTATTTTATTTTGTAATAATTGTTGAGAATATGTTCTCCTTTTGAATTTTTACTTCTTATTTTTAAACTAGCATCGGAATGCTAGTTCATAATATTTTGATTTAATTTTTCAGATTCAAATTTTAAATTCTTAGGTTCCTTAATATTTTGTCTGAGTATATTAAAAGATATTATATTGTTGGGCCAGTCGGGTCACGTATTCTGTTTTGAAAATATGGGTAAATTTATTGTCTAATCATAAGGTAATCGATATTGTGAAGGACCATTCGATAGATTTAACTTATAGTAATTGTATCTACCGAAAAGATTGAAGGCGTCAAGGGTAGGTAACCAAAAATGCGTGCACGATTAACGTTTCCAACGCGACAGTATGACAACGCCTATTTTCAAGATATAGGCAATCTAACACACAGCCCAATGATGTGACGGGGGGCAACAATGACGCGATTATGAACACGAAGGAACTGAAACGCACCGATACGCGAAGGAGTGAAAGATACACGTTAATACGTTATACAATGGGAAATAGGATTTTGCAGTTTAAGTATATGGTGGGGGGTCTCTCTGTGATCGAATCGGTATGGTGCAATGACCACAGAGTTCACAACAATTTGATATAATCTTACAACTAACTTATGCTACGGAAGTAGTATGTCCGGTTGCACCGATATTGAACGATCCAGAATGTCCACGCATCAACGAATGAGGTGGAGTTATATGTGGTTGGCCGATCCACAGCGTATTGCACCTGGACGACCTGGGCGGCAACTCACACAACATACAATGGTTGCAATTATCACCGTACGCTCAATTCTTATTGACTATAGTCAGTTCGGACTATCTAACAGAGAGGTAGGTATTATAAACGGAACCAAATAAATAAGTAGTCACCGAATTGTGAACGATTTATTGGTAGTCGTTGTATAAATGATTTGTAGATTCAGTATCCGCGAAACCAGAGAAATTTACAAGGATTATTGTGTCATCTTACTGATGACGATAATGATAAAAAAGGTGGGTAAGTGGATGTCGCTCTGCTGTACAGTAGGTTACAAGTGAGTCACTGTATAATGGATAGTATTAAATTTGAATTCAATGATATAATATCACTGTATAAGAAAAACGATTCTGAGTGGAGACGGTCTGTCAGTCTAGGTATTAGACATACCTATTATAGATATACTTATCTATAGTATTAAAAAAAAATTGACCTATAATAGGTAGTAATAATAAATTCCAAATTAATCATATCACAATATCAATCAGGTAACGCGTTATACATCAACTACAAACCGTGGTACTATATAATAGTATACCTACTTTAGAAGTTTCAAGTACCCACAAATAATATTTTATAATCACAACAAAATAACTAAAATAGTTATTCCAGGTTTTTTAATATGTAATTTCGTCCAAATTTGAAATTAAAATTACTATAAAAATAAACTGTGCTTATGTATTTCTTAGAATTTTTGGCAACAGAATTAAATATTTACGTGAAATCTTGTTTTAAATTTTCAATCCTTAGATATAAAAGTTGAACATTTTATAAATTTTAACTAAAAAATTATTATTCAATTTACAATTTGATAAATTTGTCAACATTTTAACTTCAAATGCTTATAAAAAAAAGTTGTACCTATGTATTTTTAATATTTTTCAACTGCTATTGTCACAATGTATCAGGAGCTTTGTATTAATTTTTTACACTTTTTGGCCCAATAGATAAAACTTTATTGATATTTATAGAAAAAAAAAAAAAAAAATTGAAAACTTAATAAATTACTTAATTTATTATTAAACTTATGCTAATATAAACATTCAGTGAAATTTTCAAGTTTCTACAGTCATTCGTTTTTTAATTACAACAAAATAAGCAAATCGTTACGTAAGAAATCGAGTCGTAAAAATATGAATTTCAAACGCTCATAAAAATTTAATTTGAGTTTCTTATAGACATTTTTTTTTTGATAAAGGTAGATTAACCTATAAGGAATCTTATATTACATTTTAAAATCTTAGTTCTAAAAAGAAAAATTTTTACAAATTATTAACTGAAAATAATTTGCTAATTTTCGTGATTTGTACATATTTTGTCAATTTTTGAACTTTAAATGCTAATAAAAAAAAATGTGACTAAGGATTTTTAATATTTTTCAAATCTTATTGTAACAATATAGTAGGAGCCTTGTATTAAATTTTCAAGTATTTTTACTCAACAAATAAAGTTTTATTGACATTCATAGAAAAAAAACTAATTAAATTGGAAACTGAAATTGTCCGTAAACAGCTCAAAACAAATCAAAATATTTTGAAAATTTTATCATGTATAGAAAATGGAAATATAAACAACCAGTGAAAATTTCATGTATCTACAGTCATTCGTTTTAATGTTTCACCAAAAACCAAAATCAATTTTCTCGAAAACAGATTTTGCGTAAAAATTCCCGTTTTCTAATTTTCTTTTGTTTTTTACGGCGCTTTTGAAAACTATTGGAAATTTCAAATTTTGACCTCCCGAATGCACCAACTAGATTCACTTTCCCATCAAATAAGATACTGTTGAAGAAAATCGAAGCAGTTTTACTGCCCCAAACCGTGATGACAGGCACAAAAATAAAAAAATAAAAAAAACACACATCATTGTAAAATCAATACATTCATCGTTCCACTCAGAATCTAAAATATAATGTGTATATAAAAATGAATACGAACGAAATAATGGAAGCTGCTTTACTAGCGAGCGTCTTCAGTACACACACACCACAATAGTAGTACAGAATTATAATACGAACACTTTTTGGTTATGTTGACACACAACGTAAAAACAAAATAAAATATAAAACTATGGGGGTGGTTACATTGATTTAGCAAAGACATTAGAAATACGTTTCTATAGAATGGATCATGTGTGTAATGCGTAGGAAGTGACGGTGAAGAGCGGGGAGAAAAGAGTTGTCCATTGTGCTTAGGTACTGTACATTGTCACCATTACAGACGGAGTGGCGGAAATGCTGACGACAGCTGCAGCATGAACAAGCAAATTGTAAAGTTGTATGAAATATTACGTAATTCAGTAACTAAATAAAAATGTATTTAAATAAACAAATAAGCCTTCAGGCACTTAAAGCAGAACAAAAATATACACACAAATTACACAATAATCTTAATAATTATTTAATATACCTAATATAATATTATTAAAGCTACTATAAATATTATATTATATTACGATGACCTACCTATATATTATAATATACATGTTAGAAATGATCTTTTAAAAATACAAAATAATACTAATGTTGAATTATTCAGTTTTGCTGATGACATAGCTACCTATATAAGTTACTGACAAATCAATCGATAATTATTTATTTAATGAATCAAATAAAGACCTAAATAATGTGTATTCTTGGTTCTATAAAAATAAATTTAAATTGAATTTATCTAAATCTAAATTTATTCGTTTTGAAATAAATTCATTTAATATTCTTATAATTTACAATTTAATTCCAATCATTGAAATTGTATCAAATTTAATTGTTTATGCCCTACAAATTGTATTTCAATACCTATTGAAAAAGTACAAGAAATAAAATATCTAGGATTAGTTTTAGACTATAAATTAAAATGGGATAAGCATATTATTTTAATTAACAATTAACTACTCAAATTATTCTATTTTTTCAAAGAAGCTAGATAATATCTATTTAATAATTTCCTATAAAAGAATTATTTATTATTTAACTTTAGTTCAATCCTTTTATTCATTTTGTATATCTCTTTGGGGAGGAACTTTTAACAATCATTTAAATAAACTTAATATTACTAAAAGTTGTATCATACAGTTTTTATTTAGTCTACATATTTTAACTATTATACAGCAATAATATTTAAAGAACAAAATGTGAAAAATCTGAAATTTTTTCATAATTTCTCTGTTTTAATCCAGCTATATAAATATAAACACTTCTATTTTTGATTATAAGCACAAAACTATATTTAAATATAATATTAATATACGTTTACCAAATTGTGCTAAAGTTTATGGACAAAATATTATAGTGGTTTATTGGTCTGAAATTATGTTTAACTTTTAATATTATTATGAATAATTTTAGTAATTATTATTATTTTTATTTATTACTTAATTTCTAAACGTACCAATTTGATGATTTTGACAAAAGCACGTTATACACATAATTTCTGATATTTTGGAGTTTACTAGGAGTTAATTGATGCATTATTAGAAAATTAATTTTGACGTATAACAAATTTACCTGTATTTTACACAGTTCGAATAGGCAACTATTCTGCTTCGATATACTACACACACACCATCGTGCAGTTATTATTTTATTTTTAACTCGCCAAGACCGTGGCGCTTGATTATGCCTACAAAATTAAAATTCTGAAAAAATTGATTATTTTAACCAAATGATATAACGATTTTAGAGTTCCCTGTTATGGTTTTGTAGGTACCTACTTAATACAAATAATAGATTATTATTCGAAAACAATATAGGATTTCGTATACCTGTATCATAATTGACTAAATGCAATGGATCTAAAACAAAACATATGATAACATATTGAGTATAATTAAAACAAAATCCCCTTTTCTGCCTGTATGCTTCGATCTTTAAACTATGCAACGGATTTTGATGCAGTTTTTTTCTTAATTGAGTGATTCAAGAGGAAGGTTTATATATGTATATAACGTGCATAACATAGTAGAGAAACACTGCCCCTTTTTTGTATGTACGAGCATATCTCGAAAAGAACTCTACTTATTTCAATACTGTTTTAAATTATAAATCGGGTTATAGGTATAACTAGAATTGGATGTTGTTTGGAAATGGTTTATCCTAAGTTAATAGCCTTAAAAAATGTCTGGAACGTTTTCAATAAAAGTTATTTTAATAGATTATTACTTGAAAATTGGAAGGTGTATACAGGTTGTTTTTCAACTCATACAGGATAGCTCACACATGATTTTTTTTTTGTCAATCTAAAATTTAGATTCTAAATGGTTGAAATTCGTTACATATTATAATTGGAAGAAATATGATATAAACATTTTGTATAAATATATTTATTAAAAATACAAATCTTTGGCCTAGACAACGTCGGACGGACAGCTAGTATTATAATAATATATCCATCAGCTACATATTCTATGGGTCGATCTCAATCGTCGATATCCGTCGTAGACGATTAATGGTTCTAATAATTTCATTGGACAAAAAAAATAAGCCAACAGTTGTAGACGGACGAGTCGTTGTACAGTACCTCTACATTAGTACATATTATTATAATATAGGTAACATGTAATTATTCGAATATATTATTCGGGTTATTTTCATTAAATATTTCGATACTTTCAGTTGAGATCAAGACGAAGACGGATGAATAGACATAGCTGTTTCTTCGGTGGCGTACTTGCACGTACTGCGTACCACACTGGTACTACACTGCTAACTTTCACCGGAAGAGTCAACGTTTATAAGCGTAAGTGTGTTTTCATTTATTATTTTGGGACTTTAATTTACTTTTTAGACTTGAATTAAACATTTATTATTGCCGAGGACAGTCTTTTAACTGGACGAGCCCGATCAGTCCAAATGTACGTTTCTAGCATAATATTTCCGCGTACCTATTGCCTTATTTTTTTTATTTTTTATTTAAATTATTACCGTGAAGATTACTGGGCCTCACTGAGAAAAACTCGTGCTTATAGACAGATCCGTATTTAAGGGGGTCAACGGGGAAATATAACAAATAAATACAAGTAGCCCGACGTATTTAAATATCATGAACAATACGTAGTATTATGTATACTGAACCGACGTTGTAAGATTATGCTTCCAGAACTTTGTGATCTTTCAAACGCCAACAAACTATGGAGTTTCAATTTAGGCATTATTTTAGCCATAGGTACCAACACTATTTAGTTTGAATTTCCGCAGCAAAAAAGTGTGGACAACTTGGTGCGTTCAAAACACAGATATGCGTTTATTATAATAACGGTATCCAATTTTAAAAGAACATAGGTAATGCTATCGAAAGAACCATAGTTACGTTCTATAATACATACCTATATTATGTTTGATATAATATTAATATTATTAAAAACATAACGCAAAACGTAATTTATAGAATATCATTGAACAAAAAATAATGTAAAACAAAATATTTTAAAATCTATTTATTTAAAAGGTCTTAGTTAGAACATTAATTTTATTTCATGCAAGCAATCTAAGAATTGATTATATTATATTTCGTATCTGGTCCGTTAACAATCCACATTTACTAATTTGATAGTTCTTACATCAAAGTATGGTTATATAATTACCCATCTATACTGAAAATAACAATATAATTTAAAATCAAAAAAAAATATACATTAAACGTTCAACAGAAAACAAAAAGTTAAAAAGGTGGGTAAGTGGATTTCGCTCTACTGTACAGTGTACATAGGTTACAAGTAGGACACTGTAATGGATAGTGTTAAACTTGAATTCAATGATATAATATCATTGTATTAGAAAAACGATTCTGAGCGAAAACGGTCAATCAGCCTATGATATTACTAAGTATATTTGATGATATTATTGTGAATAAAGTAATTTATATATTATAACATATTTACGTGGGACCTTGTTTTCAATTTTTAATCCTTAACTATAAAAGTTGAACATTTTATACATTTTTAACTAAAAATAATAATTGAATTTTAAATTTAATATATTTTGTCAAATTCGTACTTTAAATGCTTATAAAAAATAATTGTGCCTATGTATTTTCAATATTTTTCAACTGCTACTGTAACAATATACAGGAGCCTTGCATTACATTTTCACGCTTTTTTACCCAACAAATCGTCTTTTATTGATATTTATAAAAAAAAACTAAAAAAATTTCAAACTGACAATGTCCGTAAACAGCTTAAAAAGAGTCAAATTATTTTCAAAATTTTATCGTATATAGAATATACTAATATAAACATTCAGTGAAATTTGTAAGTATCTACAGTCATTCATTTTTTAATTACAATAAAAGAAGAAAATCGTCACATGAGAAATGGAGTGAATATCCAATCTAGTAAAAATATTAAATTCAAACACTCATAAAAATTTAATTTGATTTGCTGACAAACTTATGAATGATCTTGTATTACATTTTCAAATATAGAATTAAAAAGAAAATTTTTATGAATTTTTAACTCAAAATAATTTGCAAATTTTCGATATTTTTACGTATTTTGTCAATATTTTAACTTTAAATGCTTATATAAAAAAATTGTGACCATGGATTTTTAATAATTTTCATCCGATTTTGAAACAATAGACTAGGAGCCTTCTATTAAATTTTTAAGCTTTTTTAACCAACATATAAAATTTTATTGATATTTATAGAAAAAAGAACGAAAAAAACGAAAAACGAAAACAGATTTTGCGTATAAATTCCCGTTTTTCTTTAATTTTTGATTCGTTTTTCACGGCGCTTTTGAAAACTGCTGGGAAATTTTTACTTTTGACTCCCCAATGTACCAACCAAATTCACTTTCCTATCAGAAAAGATACTGTTGAAGAAAATCTAAGCATTTTTACTGTCCTAAAAGGTGATGACAGACACAAAAAAAAAAAAACACACATCATTGTAAAATCAATTTTATTTTATTTTATCAATCATTCCTCTCAGAATCTAAAAAAAATATTAATAAAAACGTGAATTACTATTGTCTAAAGGTAATAACGATTTTAACTAGAAATCTACAGTCCGCAACTGATTTGGACTTAGGTGACGGTCGACGGTCGACGGTGATGGCGATGCGGCTGACGTCGCGACGATTCGATTTTTTTGGAAAGACCATTGGACAGGTGATTAACACTACGATATATTATTATTTATATCATTACTCTGTCGTCGTCGCAATTGTGTAGTTTTCTAAATTTAGTGACAGTCGCGAAACGACTCTCCGACCGCCTGAATGAGAGGACGCAGCTGAACTGATCGTACCCAACTGATGCAGCCATGCAGGAACCATCCCGAAAACTGTTTGACGACTCGATGATGGTCCTCAGGAGATCGGCTAACACAGGGTCATGGACTAAACCGCACCGGTCGAATGACCTGGGCTGGGTGCCGAGGACAGAGGTGGATCTGAGCTGGTTGGCGGAGCCGGAATGTCTGCGTTCGGATGTCGGTGAAACTCTGAGCACTGCGAACGCGTAACGTACATCATACATAATGATAATTTAGATTTAGACAGGGGCACATCAAGGGGCGGGGGGTCAAAAGGAGCAGCCAAATATTTAAGGGTAGCAAAAATTCGATAATGTCGTTTGTAATATAAAAAAACATAAAATATTTAGTCGAATAATTATTAATTATTTTAATATACGGATTTATGATGTCAATTTTCAAAATATCTAAAATCATAATAGAATCTAATATTAAAACTATTAGGTTCTTATTGGGAGAGAACGCTGTTTATGGTCCTTGTTTTCGTAATATCTAGTACCTACGTACTTATTGTGCTACTTTTAATATTATATAATAATAGTGATTCACTACATATCGTCGGCTACAGACGAAAAACTCGTAAGTCACTTTTATCAAATTGACATGTTATAGCCACAGGGTCAACGAGCTGTCCGCATACGATATTGGCATATTGCGATAATGTACCATTATATTGCAGTACTGAGATTCTGTATACGAGTAGCTTGTTGTTCGATTATAATATCTATTAAATTCCCATCTATTTATATATTCTATTTATTTATTCAAGAAATATCAAAAGTTTTGAACTTGGTCAATTTGCATTATAATGTTATTGTTATATAATATTTTAAATTTTAAACATAGTATACCTATTTCCTTAGTCGTTTATCATTACAATAACTCATAGCTATAGGTATAGAATAAAGTATATACCATATGCACACAAGACATGAGTTTGAAATTACTAATGATATGTAGATATATTATGTATGAAATAGTTTACTAATTTGTATAAATTGTATGTGGTTCATGTGTTTAAATATATTGTAAAAGACAATACCTAAGCGTAGCAAGGGTAGATGAATAATGTGGTAGGAATATAGTTTTTTTGTAAGTATATTGTATAATGTTTGTTCGAGCGTTGCGATAAAATTTTTTTTTTGATTATTTACTTATAAAAAAAAAGGCGTATACTGAATTGGGGGCGTTGGATTTATGTTTGCTCCCCCCATACAAGGACATACCTTGCCTGCACTGAACAAGAGGGTGGGTAAGACAGGTAACAAACTTGGGGCAGCTAAATAATAAAATAATAAAATGTGGTGACAAAATATTAATTTAATATTTTAATAAAAATATTACGTGTGGACACTTCAACTTAGAACGCAAAAAGTAACAAAATACAATAAACTTAGGTACTTCAGTTTTAAAAATTTCTTACTACCAGTACCTACTAGCATTATATTACATATTATACAGTTATTACAAAAAACAAAATTGATTATAGATGATACTTGATAGGGAATGGGTAGTGGTTGAGGAGCATAGGTGTCGGACCTACCACTAGAGCGCAGCACATAATTGTTCACGCGTGAACAAGGTCATATATTATTATGATACTCTCATTGAGTGGGCTTTGGTTTATTGTTAATGTATGTGAATCTTTACGGAATTTTTTTGCTATTACACGTAATAGTTTGTATCAAGTCCTACAACGCACTCAACGCTTCGTAAAACTTTGGAAGTGTAGCATAGCCTTCACTCAGGGTCAACCACAAATTCCTGTCTTGGGCTTCTATATTTCCTGGCAATTTTCGTTCGATTCCGTTGAATTGTTGTTTAAAAATCCTGATTTCGTTTTTGGATATTGTTCTTTTTTTTCCATATGATTATCTTTATTATTCTTGGGTACGTAAAAAAAAAAATTAATAATTATAATTATTTTTATACCTTCTAAACTTTGTTAACTTACTATAGTCTGCTTTTTTTTATAATATTGTACCCATGTTCGAGAAATTTAACAAGGATTGTATCAAGCCCCACAACAAACTCAACAATTCAATTAAAATATCTGTCAAACTCTTCGCTTCGCCGCTGTGTCGATTTTATTCGACGACTTTGACTCTTGGTTATCCACTTTTTTTTTAGTGATGTTTTAATTTAACGCTTACGTATGAGAAAACGTATACACGAATGCACATACAGCAACTTACATATCACTCAATAGGTAATAATTCCATCGAAATGTTGTCTAATAATTATATAATATGATAGTAAGTGGATATCGGGGAATGTTAAAAATTCGTTCTACTTGATGTATGGTTAGGTATTTAACATACTAGGAGCACAACTTAACCTTATATAATATACCTAAATGATATACCTGATACATAAATTACCGCACAAATAAAATATGGTTTACCGTATCGTTACCTTACCGTCTATCGAGTGCTTTATCGAAAGATTAAATTAATTATCACACCAAAATTATATCGGTTGGTAGAGTGGTTGATTTGTGTGCTTTCATAGTTTCATTTGTATGTCGTTTCAGTAGTTAATTTGTTTCCTAGAACTAACTGTTTAACTATTTATATAAAAATAAGTGTACATTTTGAATAAATTTTATAACTCAAGATCCACCAAACCGATTTCGATAAAAATTTAAGGGCATATTAAAATTGATATGCAGATGATTTCTGTGAAGTTTGTACGTTGTGCGATAAGTGGTTCCGGAGTTATGGCCTCGTAAGTGTACACCTGCGACATGGCCAAAAACAACAAGTTATAATAATAATAGTGTATTGTATTTTGCTTGCTATTGGTTACGGGCACCTTTGTTGATTTGTATTATTATTTTTTGTCAATATATTATATATTATATCTTCTAACTATAAAAATGTGAAATGAAAAACTTTGTACAGGGTCAACTCTAAAACTACTTATCAAATCTTCTTGATTTTTTTTAAACGAAAGAGTATATCACGGACCAGGTTATTATGAAACAATATTTTAGGAAAATCCACCGGAAAAGTAGGAAATCTGGAAGTCAAAATACAACAGTGACGCAACAGGTTAGGTTAGGATTTTGTCTTAATTGATTATATTAATCCACCATAGGTAGAATACGACACACTTGATATAAATTATAAATACATACATACAAAGTGTTAATTATTTATAAAATACGAATTTGGCAAAGTGGCATACTCTTCGCTATGAATCCTGTCGATGTGTTTAATTTCGCTATGAGTTGTGCTAAATTGACGACCGCATAAATCACAAGAATGCTTCACTTTGAGATGAATAGTTTTGATATGTCGTAGTAGTGTATCTTTTCGGTCGAAATCCCTATCGCATTGTTCACATATATAAATTGGGACCACATGTGAAACAATGTGTCTTCCTAGCCAATATTTGTACAAATAAATTTGACCACACATGTTGCATGTGAATACATCTTCTCTGGGTACGGTTTCTGAGTCTTCTTCACTTCAGTCTGAATTCAATATTATGCAATCTGCACCTTGTTGACTTTCTCGATAATGTCCTGTGTGTTTAATTTCACATTAATGACACATACATTTTTCGTTGTTTCATCTAAAATAATGTGGGCCAGTTATTTCTTCTCCAGGTCTGATTTTTTTATTGGCTTATAGCAACTATACTAGTCTTTAGAGAAGAAATATCTCCAGAAGAACGCCTAGTTGTAGCTCTCAGCTACTGTAAGACAAAATGTGCCTCAGACAATAACAAGTTGGGTTGGCATTAGAAAACCATAGAAGAGTATCTAACCAGTAATCACTCATATTCATTCATTTTAAAATAGGCATTTTTTAAACTTTTTATAGTCTAGGACGTAATGTCGTAATAGGTAGTTTATGTCCCTCGGTCGATATTAACTTTGATAACTCATGGTTGATTCTTACTAGATATAATAATATAATCAGTGATAATTTTGTACTTCTAACTTCTTGTATTTCTAAGGTATATTTTATATTTAATTACTTACCTAAGTACCTATTACCTAATGTATCTATATAACTATATATATATATATATGCATAATAAAACTCAACTGATATTTGTATATTATTGTAGATATATTAAACTAGATTGAAAATAGAATGCTTAACCAACATAAATATATTATAATTCTTAATGCAGATAGTACCAAAGAAGTACCAAGATAAATCGATATTTACGATAACATCATTAATAACTATGTATAGTGAGTAGGTTTAATGTAAGCTTACAATATAATATTAAGTTGTAAAATTATATTTTTGATAAATATCTAGGAATATTTATTAAAATTATGAACTTTATATTTTTGCTCTTCCAAAAATCACTTCATTATATTTCCCATAAGTGTAAAGAAGAATACTAGGTATAAGAACTGTAGGTACTCATATACTGTTATAGTGTTTCATAGAAACTAACAAATGTAGGTAACTAATACATTATGAATTACAATGAAATTACGTATTTTGTACTCATTGCTAATGCTACTACGCTAATCAAAATGCTTTCACTTAAAGCTAAATTAAAAAGTAATTATATAACTGAGTTAAGTTCATATTTTTGCAGAAGTTAACTTTAAACTTAAGAGTGAAGGATAATGTTTGTTTATAAATCGTAACTTACTGCTTACTAAATGTTGACTTGACTTAATTTAAGTAACCAAAGTTAATTTTTGACCACGTTTGCAGAATGGGTGTAATACATATTATAGCGATGAATATTGATGTCGGTCATTCAACCACAGACAATAAGTCGAGTGGATGTCAAATCATTTTCAACCTAATATTAAATCATTCAATTTCATTTACTCCTCTCCCTTATAAGCGTAATTACTAAACCATATATTTTCTTTATCAAAAACAAGTTCTTTCAAAAAACTCTCTTAGTACTTTGTCGACGCCATTGCACGTACTATCTTATAGTATCCAGAAGTAACCTACTACCTACATAAATTTATAATAATAGAACAATTATTATTGTCACCTCGTATTAATATTATTGTCGGTTCGTCATCAAGTATCTACAGTAATTCGTTTTTAAATCATAACAGTATAAGAAATTCGTTACGTGAGATTGTGAAAAATCGAGTGAATATCAAATGTTCTAAAAATATGAATTTCAAACGCTCATAAAAATTTAATTTGACTTGCTTGTAGACATTTTTTTTTTTAAATAGTTAGACAAACTTATGAGGAATCTTGTATTAGATTTTCAAATCTTAGATTTAAAAAGAAAATTTTTCATGAATTTCTAACTAAAAATAATTTGCAAATTTTCGTTATTTTTACGTATTTTGTCAATATTTGAACTTTAGTGCTTATAAAAAAGAATTGTACCTATTTCCTCTAATTTGTGTATTTATTTTTCCTATGTTTCCCCCAACACCCATCAGAAAGTAATTAGTTACTTTATTTAACCAAAATAAACTATAGCTAAAAAAATGTAGGTATCCATTTAAAATCATTATAAATTATAGTATCATTCTTTTCATATTTGTCGTATTGATAGTTTATATGTATTTTAAAATTTAGACAAATATGACTAACGTAATAATGTGTTGTAAATTATTGATATGCTTGCAGCAGTTAATGTACTCAGTGGCGTAGCCAGGCGGGGCTGAGAGGGCTGCAGCCCCCACCACCAAAAATGTTAAGAAAATTAAAAAATTATTCTAATGGTCTGATAATCACTCAAAAGGTCTTAAATTGTATTTAAAATATTTAAAAATGTACTACCTATACAGTGACGTGCCCAGGAATTTTTAATAGGGAGACGGTTTTGTATCCTTGATACTGTATATTATATTTAAATTGTTGTTATTAATATATAAATTATAATAATAATATAATAATATACATTTTTAACTACTAAATAATTTTAGAAGCTAATGGTTTTACAATAGTTTTTATTTATTTTTTTATCCTGGATACAAATTATCATATATCACTGAATTCAAGTTTAATACAATCCATTATGCATTGACCAACTTGTAACCTACTATACAGCAGAGCGACATCCACTTCCGACATTTTAAATTTTAAGTTTGATAAATTTGTTGAAATTAAAACTTTAAATATTTATAAAAACAATTGTGCATATGTATTTTAAATATTTTTCAACTGCTATTGTCAAAATATATTAGGGTGTATTATATTTTTATGCTTTTTGATCAAACAAAGAAAAATGTATTGTATTTAAATTGGTGTCAATTATGAAAATAAGACTCGGCCGATTCCTTGTACTTGCTGTGAACAATTAGAATATTTTGTCGGACTGCAAATCGAGTTAATAGTTGCGATGTATTGTTGGAAATAGAGTAAATATAAAATACTTGCATACAAGGACCAATAAAAGTATATTAAATACTTATATTTAAAAATATATATAAATATATAAATATGTATTCAAATACACAAAAATTGCTTATTTTCTAATAATAAAAACTTATAAAAATAAATATGAAAAACATAATAATATTAAATAAAAACATATAAAAATAAAAGACAATAAGTTTAAAAAAAAGTACAAAAAAAATTATGACAAATACAAAATTATTTAAAAACAAGTCATTATAATTATAGAAATTAAACAAAATTTAGGTATAGTTCCCATTTCACAGTAGCATTTCAAGATATTTAGACATATTATCTGAAGAGCAATATCAATAATAATAAACTAGCATTATTATAACAATAAACCATATTTCACAAAACTGTTGGCTGAATTAAAAAGCTCATAGCAGAAATATACTTCAATTAAACACACTATATTATACACAATTTACACAAAAAATATAAAATAAGCAAAAAAAAGAAAACCAACATCATCCTGTATCCAGATAAAAAAAAAACACATAAGCCACGTCATGATTGAAAATGTCTTTCTAAAAATGCGTCCATAAACCACCAATGCTTGTAACAAATAGATAAATCAATATTTATTATTATATTTTGTACACTACTTAGTTGTTTAGTAGTTAAATACCTAGCATTAAAGTAGAATATCTCACATTATATTGATTTATACATTTAATATACTTAAATATTATACATGTTATATGAATTTATATTATATTGCTTACAATAATAACTAAACATCAAATACCTAGTAATATTAAAAACATGTAATTCGGTTTTATTATTGCAAACTAACTATTATACCTACCCTATTTATTCATTATTAAGCAACAAGCATATTGATCTAAAATGTATATGTCTAAAAAATAATTACATTATATTTATGTTAAAGCGAAAGCACATAGGTACAAGGTAGGCACATAAAAAATACAATAAGAATTTTTATATTTACTACATATTGATAATAAATGTACAACTACAAATCAATATCACACACATGTATATCTTTAGTTTAGATTAGTCTAGTTTTAAATGTATTTTATTAAAATAATCAATTTAATATCTAAATATAATTATTTATAAAAAAAAAAAGTATACTCATAAAATTTAAATTTTATATTGCAAACTTATGTAATTTGATCCTATTGTTAATTTCATACAAAATTATTTTATATATATTATGAGGACATAACATAATAAAAAGATATAGGGGATGTACTGATACCCACTCTTCACAACCTTCACTACCTATCTATTTAGTCATGCTGCATCGCTTATACTGTCCTCGTCCGAAAAACGCCAGTCTTCTCCATCGCTGTCCACATTTCGATCGCGAATTTGCGACAGGCATCCATTGGTTCGTGCGTAAGTGACACAGTCTAAATGACCGTTCTGCGAGGCGACGACACACGTCCACTCGTCCCATGGACACCCATTCTCTCGTGCATAGACGAGACAGTGCAAGTGACCGTTACTCGCGGCACTGTGGCACGTCTCCTTGTCCCATTCACAGCCGTTGTCCCGTGCATAGACGAGACAATTCATGTGACCGTTCCTGGCGGCGGAACTGCACGTGAAAACGTCCCATGGACACCCGTTGTCCCGTGCGTACACGAGACAGTCTATGTGACCATTAAACGCGGCACTGGAGCACGTCATTTCGTCCCACGGGCAGCCGTTTTCCCGTGCGTACACGAGACAGTCTATGTGACCATTAAACGCGGCATTGGCACACGTCATTTCGTCCCACGGGCAGCCGTTGTCACGTGCATACCGTAAACAGTCCATGTTGTTGTTCAACGCGGCACTCTGGCACGTCTTCTTGTCCCATTCACAGCCGTTGTCCCGTGCATAGACGAGACAATTCATGTGACCGTTAAGAGCGGCGGAGCTGCACGTGAAAACGTCCCATGGACACCCGTTGACCCGTGCGTACACGAGACAGTCTATGTGACCATTAAACGCGGCACTGGAACACGTATTCTCGTCCCACGGGCAGCCGTTGTCACGTACATACCGTAAACAGTCCATGTGGCTGTTCTTCGCGGCATTGGCACACGTCATTTCGTCCCACGGGCAGCCGTTGTCCCGTGCATAGACGAGACAATTCATGTGACCGTTCAACGCCGAGTTTCGGCACGTGTGTTCGTCCCACGGGCAGCCGTTGTCCCGTGCATACCGTAAAGAGTCCATGTGGCCGTTTTTCGCGGCATCGGCGCACGTCATTTCGTCCCATGGGCAGCCATTGTCCCGTGCATAGACGAGACAATTCATGTGACCGTTCAACGCCGAGTTTCGGCATGTGTCTTCGTCCCAGGGACACCCGTTGTCACGTGCATACTGTAAACAGTCTATGTGACCGTTCAACGCGGCATAGGCACACGTCATTTCGTCCCACGGGCAGCCGTTGTCCCGTGCATACCGTAGACAGTCCAGATTGCCCGATATCGCAGCCATTTCGCACGCCGAACCTAAGCTCATGAAACCCATGATATGATGAGTGATATGACTGAAACAGTCATCCCAAGGGACGCCGATAGCACGAGCGAGTCTCAGGCAATCAATGTGTCCGTACAACGCTGCCGCCTCACACACCTTTTTAAACCCGCTGCGCCATGACGATCTGCTGTACATTGTCTCCCTGCCGTCGTCCTCGTTTGTGTCTCTGTCGGCTTTGAACAGTTCGAACAGCGACTCACAACAACTTCGCAAATCGACGTACGGTGTTCTCAACAAGTCATAGTTGGCGCGCTCGATCTGGTTGCAAGCGTAGTACGCCGTCTTTACCAGGCTTGGTAACTCGTACATATTCCCGTTGTCCGGCTGTCTGCTCCAAACGTACAGTGGAGTCTTTCTACCCGTGAGTAGAAGATAAATCGAACTCGAGATGACTGGTGTACCGAAATAGGTACCGATAAAATGACGGATCGTCCGACTCGACTGAAAAGCGAGTGAGCGTGACTGAAAATTCGACAATCGTGCAACAGAGTATGATGCTACCGGCCACAAACGACTCGATCAAATTGTGACGTCCACAAAATGGCCGAAATGTTATTGTCAAAGAGGTTGTGGTGACCCATTACAATAACCATTGTAACCGCGGTATCTGCGCGTCAGCCGCCGCGAGCTGCTCGCCCGTCCTCTCTCGATCAATATTATATACTGCGCGTAATATACCTCCATGACGCGACTGTCGACCGACGGACTCGTTCTTGTTTTCGGACGTATATTTTCCATTCTTCAGGTATACCTATGCTACCAACGTGGTCAGCAGTCCACCGTAGGTGGATTGCATACCTGGTGATATAGATACGCTTCTTATTATGTCCGCGATTCGATTCCCTACCTATATGGTTTGATGACTGATAGCTAGACAATCGACCGTTCACTTTTTAATAACACAGGAGATCGTATCCAGCCTATCCATTTACAACGTTTGTGACGGATTGCTTAAACGTTCCCGCCAAAACGTCGAGCCTTATCTCCAATCCATATCACTAATCTTTATCACAAATCCTAAATTTTCGTCTTACAACTTTACTGTCGCGACTATATAATATTTCCAATGACATTGTCTCCAAAATCGGTACCCACTCTCAGCGAGTCTAACGGGCCCCGAGTTACACTTAGAGCTAGTATTGCATAAAAGCACGTTATTTTTGTACTAGCGCCAAACCCTCAAACTGTACAATTATTTAATATTTACACTGACTGAATAATTTTATAATTATACCTAACTGTTATATTTCAATACATCGTTTTAGTCATTTTATTGGTAACCCAAAGAGTAGACCGACCGTCATTTCCTACCAACAATTTACTTTTTGAAAATTCGCGGTAGTAGAATAATGTCGTCGATTAGGAGACATAGACATAATATAGATGGACTGCGCGTTTAGCCCTTATCATGTCAGCAATAATAAACTTATGCAAAAGGTAAATAATCATGGAAAAATGTTTATTTCACCAGCTTTAATCCATGATACTAATGATACGGAAATACGGAATCAATTGTGCCTTCAATAATACCTTGGAATAAAAACAGTAAAAATGTTTTATCCCTGCTATTTTACCTTCTCAGGTCTTGTTATTATGGCTGAATTTATTGATGGTGAGGGGGGAGGAACGCGCAGTCCATCTATATTATGTCTATGGTAGGAGATAATGATTTGTGATAATGATTATGATACGGCTTGGCGGCTTTGCGATTTGCGAGAATTGAGGATTTTTTAACTGTCGGTGACGGTGCCGTTTCCCGTTTCATGTCCGTCGACCGGTGCCTTTTCCATTATGAAACAATGACACTTCATGTGAAATACTATGTACATTAAACCAAGTCACTAAGGTAGGCACTCCGATTGCGTCGATCGCGTATTCGCGTACAATATTAAACGGCGTATCAGTTGTGTATTGCTGACTTTTGTTAGATTTTCAATAAGATCTATATATTATGTATAATAATATTTAAAAGTAAAAATAATGTTTAGAAGTAATTTTTATTAGATACCTATTATTGAAATCCCAAATTTTGGAAACTAATGTGCTGTAACAAGTTCAAAGTCAAAATGATATAGGTAGAAAAATTACAAATTGGTAAAGAGAAAGTTTACTTAAATCATTTCATGAAATGGTGAGTTTAAATTGTTTGATTGTTTGTTTTTTAAATTAATTTTAAATTTTAGATACTTATATAGTAGTGACAAAAAGTGCAAGATGTTAAAAAATCTTTACAAAAATAACTTACAGACTCAGAAGAAGCTGTTAATTATTATGAACCCTAAAAAGTTGGCATTAAATAGCATGAATACTTACCATGAGAAAGTTAGGAAAAACTTTATGTCTTGATTACTGGCTACACGAATATGCTTGTTTTGAATTTATGAATTAGGTAATGAAATTAAATTTCATTCATTTTATTTAATTCCACTTTTAACAAATTAACTATACGATATATTTAATTGAAGAGGAACAAAATTGTCATGAGACGAATATTGGTTGATTGAGTCTCTATCAGATTTCACAAATACTATTTATTAATACCAAGAAGGAGAAAATGGAAACATTATAACTTATAACATCTAGTGAGTCAATGTCAATAATTATCATCAGATTAAAATTAGTTTTTGATATGTATATTTATTTATATTTTGAATATAATTTATGTTCTGTTTAATATGCTAGATGTCTAAATTGGATGGAAATTTTATGAAATTAGATGAAGCGATTAATACGTTAAGTACTGTTGCTATGAGATTTTCCATTTCAGTGAAACGTAAAAATTTAAGTGAGTTTTGAACTGTTAAAATTAAAATTATTGTTAATTGTTTACTTAATAATTACAATTCTCATAATATAGCATAGCGTAGTGCTACTACTTAAATGCATTGAAATTGGGTAGGTAATACAATTACTAAATGTTATGTAAATATAAAGTTCATCAATTTACCAAGCTTACCAATAATAAACCAACTCTCCTTTTTATCTCATAATAATGAACTTATTCAAACAAATAAATACATTTTAAGTGTATTTGAAGTTCATATTTTCAAATAGATTTTGTTATACCATTTAAGAAGTTTTCTATCTCAATAAAAATTTTACAAAAGTTAAAATGAATGACATCATTTAATTATGAATTGAAATTAAAATTACAAATTTCTGGCTCATTAAATTTTTTGTTTAACTAAGGATAATAGTATTTATTATAGATTAAAGGGTTTACCTAAAACTTAAAATGTATGTATTATTTAGTTTATTTCATGTGATGTGTGGATAGTTTTTTAAATTATTATTATATGTTATTGATTTTATAATAATAATTATAATTTTTAAATTACAATATGCTCCATATTATTCAAGCCTTTTAAAATATACTATTATCCTTAGTACATACAATTAATGAAATAACCTTAAATCTTCTTGTACAAATTTTGATTTAGCTGCATCAACATAAGTTTTTACATGAAACTCCATTAATTTATTTGAAAAAAACATGGTTCTTATGAATCCTTAAAAATGTCATGGATCAGAATTTATTTGAGTAAATGCATAATAATAAGAAAAATAGTGAGTGACCATGCATGGTGAATACTAATTGTGTTTGTTTAGATATAAACATTTATTTTTTTGCATATTCCATTAGTTAATAAAATTAAGAGTAAAAATATATATAAATTATGTACCTGTAGTTGTTAAAAAATATTCTGAAATATTAGATGAAAACGATAATACATGCAATTTTTTAGAACATGCAGGTAAATATGGATACATTCTGAGAACATTAATATGTTAATTACTCAAATAAATATATTTGTAATATACTTTACATTTGTTTAAATAAAATAAATAATATATTTATTTATTTATTTTTAATTAATTGGGTTAAACAACCCAATTGCATAATAAACAAAAATAATTTACAATGAGATAAATATTGATTTGTCACAATAACTGTATAGAGTATAGAGAACAAAAAAATATATGGAGTAATAAAGAATTTGAGAATTAAACATAACAAAATAAATATATAGATTATAGTTTTGTATACAAACTATACACCTACACATTCTACTTTTAAAATCATTTTAACTTATTAAAAATATTTGATCGTACCTATTTGTAAATTGTTTATTACACTTAAGATACCTAAACAGTAAACTTCAATATAATATTTATTAAATCATCTTAAATGTTATTCATGAATTATTAATTATTAACCAAATTTGGTTAGGATAGTTTAAATTATTTTGTAAGTCAAACATTTTTAAAGTTTCCTACATTTCAAATTAATATTTCATGAATGGTTTTTTTCAGTAATTTTATTTTATTGTTTTATCTTTTTTGTTATCAAATGAATACTAATCAAATAGTAATTAGTAATCATAAACCATAATTTAAGATACCTATTATATTATCTTAAATTGATTCATAATCTAAACTATTTATTAACCATATAATTTACATTATTTTTATCGTAAGTTTAAGATAATGTCAGTTGGTATTTGTTTTCACTCAATGACCCACGCACTTATCTCGCTACATGATGATTCTGAAAGATATATTGGATGTTACTACTAAAGATACCTACTGACCTTCTACAGATTTGGCTGCAGAATATCTTTATATTGAATTTCAAGTGAATCGGACTGGTAGTTTTTAAGATTACGAATGCTGAAAAAACAGCCAGCCAGTGATTTTTATTTACATAGATAGATAGAGAAATCTTATATCACATTTTAAAATCTTAGATTTAAAGATAAAATATTTTATGAATTCTCAACGCCATATAATTAGATAATTTTTCGATATTTAATCAAGATTTGAACTTTAAATGCTTATAAAAAAAAGTGTGACTAAAGGATTTTTAATATTTTTCAAATGGCATTATAAAATTAATAGTAGGAGCCTTGTATTAAATTTCAAAGCTTTTTTTACCCAACAAATAAAGTTTTATTGATATTCATTGATAATATCATTTATAATAATATTTTTTTTCTTGTGCAAATAAATTCATTTAATATTAAAAAAACGTCATTGAAGTTGTATACATATTAATCCAATAACCAAAATTAAAATATAGTTTACATATAAATATTATGCATCCATCAATCTTATAGCAGTGAGGGGGAGGCGTGAACTCATAAAATAGTTTGAAAGGGGGCGTGGACCTCAAAAGGTTGAGAACCCATGCATTAGGGTACTAGTGGGTCACTGTAATAGATGGTGTTAAATTTAAATCCAATGATATAATATCATTGTATAAGAAAAACAATTCAGCCTATGATATATTGGTATAACTAAGTATATTTTTGATATTATTGTGAATTAAGTATTTTTTGTATAACATATTTACGTGGAACCTTCTTTTTAATTTTCAATCCTTAGCTATAAAATGTAAACATTTTATAAATTTTTAACTACAAAATTATATTTAAATTTTAAATTTGATAAATGTTATCAAAAACCAAAATAAAAATAATTATAAAAAAATTGAGTGTGTATTTTTCATATTTTTTTAACTGCTATTGTAACAATATATCGTAGCCTTGTATTCAATTTTCATTCTTTTTTGGCCCCAAAAATAAAATTGTATTGATATTTATAGAAGAAAAACCTAAAAAAATTTAAATTTGAAATAGCCTGTAAACTGCTCAAAAGGGTCAAAATATTTTGAAAATTTTATCAAGTATAGGAATTGAATAAATAAAAATATGATATAAATTTTAAGAGTCTAAGAGTCTTTGGTATCGAATTACAACAAAATAAGAAAATCACAACGTGAGAAGTCGAGCGAATATCCAATTTTGAATAACTTCAAACGCACATAAAAATTTAATTTGACTTTCTTATAGACATTTTTTTTTTTTGATAAAGGTAGACGACTTTTTAACGAATATTGTATTACAATTTAAAATCTTAGATTTAAACAGAAAGTTTTTTATGAATTCTCAACTAAAATTAATAAATAGATAATATTTCTGATTTTTCTGAATTTTGTCAAGATTTGAACTTAAAATGCTTATAAAAAAAAAAACTGTGACTAAGGATTTTTAATTTTTTAAAAAAAAAAAATTAATAAAATTGGAAACTGAAAATGTCCCTAAAAAGTTCAAAACAAATGAAAATATTTTGAAAATATAATCATGTAAATAAATTGCTAACATTAATAACCAGTGACAATATATGTTAACCAAAAACCCAAATTGATTTATTTTGCATAAAAATTCTCATATTTCTTTCATTTTTATGTTGTTTTTCATAGCTTGCAATTCCAACAGTGAATAAAATAATAATAGTGAATTTTCAGTAAATTTAAAGTGCACAAAACTACAAAAGTCGTATATGTGTGTGTATGATGGTTGAATGATGTAAAGGTGCTCTAGAATCTTTATTTAATACATAGATCATGTTTTGTATATTTATTTATTTATTTATATATTGTAAAATCTAAAAGGTCATGACTCGCGACTATTAATATTGGTTTATGTCTATACATTTTGAAAATAAAATAGTATAATATAATATGTATTTGCAGAACCCTGAGTCTCAACAATACGTTATGATGTAAAGTTGGTTTATAAGAGTTTGTAACTAATTACGTTTGACGGAGCACTAAATTTTTTATAGATATATATTTGGAAAAATCTAATATAATCGAAAATTATACGTCGAATACCTTGTAATTTTTTTATTGCTTTTATGCAATTATTTCAGTAGTGGCATTTTAGTTTTTAATATGTTTACTGTGCCATAATAATAAAAGAAATTTATTTTAATTAATAAAAAATTAAAAAACAAGATTCTTATAGTAGTGCATAATAAACAGTAGTTACAGCTTTGAGATTTTATAATTGGGTCAAGGGTCGAACCACTGGAATCATATATATATATACATATTCAATTTTTGAATAAAAACATACATTTGTATGAATTTCTAAGTAAAAAATAGTCTTAAAATGTACGTGATTTTTAAGAATTTCGTCAAAAGTCTAACTTCAGTCGCTCATAAAAAAACTATCGTGGATTTACGCTATACTTTCATATCGTTCTGCATCGTTCACGAAATTTCGAAAATTTAATGCCCGAGATTCTGTCTTATCACTATGTACCACGTCATAGTAATAATTGTTATTAAACAAATAACAACATAATATTATTATTTTTTCATATGCCGACTTTGAATTTAAATCACTCGCGAATCGCGATTATTTGAAATTTAAACATAAATACAGATTACAAAACAGTCGTACAGAGTTCTATTCATAAATTATAGTAAAAAATTACCATGCATAGTTATATTCTTTTTTTTAAAACATCCAAAGTATCGCCTCGCCACATTATGTTAATTTTCATTTGAAAGTATTATTTTCTAGTTGTATTGATTATATGTGTTAATAATATTATGAAGTCAGTCTAATTTGTTAATTTGTTCACAATTATAGATTATTATAAAATCAATGAAATAGAAGAAAATAATGGCCGAATATCTTCTAATTACATGATAATCCCAATTTCGACCTGGCAAATTTTGTTTCTCTAACGATGAGTTAGAAGAAAATGAACAGACGAATAAAGGATTTTGGGTCCATACAGTTGATGATTTTAATTCAAGTATCCAATTTTAAATGTTTACCAAAACCAAAAGTTACTTAATAGTTTATAGTTTTTTAGCTCATACAATGGATTATACTTATTATGGTTATTAAAACCGAGATATATGATGCACCGCATACATGGAGCTAGATAGTGGAGCCAATGTATTGACAATTTTTCAGACGTCGACTTTCTTGAAGATAATTCTGCCGACCCAGATGAAGCCATACCTTATTGGTGAGAATTATGAAACTGAAAGGTGAGAATATTGTTGATAGGTTTTTATTCCAGATCTATTTTACTGTGCTATTAGCTCACACACCCACCTGTTCTCAGGACACATTGTATAATATCTAAATGTATGTGTGGACATATTTTATTCAGCTCTTTTGCCTTTAAGTTTCATTATAACATTATGGCATATCCATCTAATATAATGAGACTAACGGTACTAAACTGGATCTACTGTGCACACATTTGCATGTTGCTCGTTGTGCAATTAAAGAAGACAAATTGTGCACTGACATATTTTTAACAAAGTTTTAATTTTTAGGTAATACAATTTTGCTGAGCAAGAATCCAATTTTAACAACGCAGAGGGCCTCAACATATTTAAATTGCAAAGAAACACTATCCTTTTTGAAGGGAAAGTGCATCTAGTTGGATGCGTCAAACAGGTAAAGATTGAATGTTCCCAGATGTTTTCAAAGACATGGGGAAAAACAAAAAGATGATTGAGGAAAAATGATTATATTTTTGACAAACATTGATTTTCTTTTATTGGTAAAAAATACCTAGGTATAGATACATGATTTGTTCGCCGAATGTTCCCATTAGCGTTTTCTATACACCATACAATTTTTAAAACGATTTTACTCTTTTTGAGCTAATTACGGGGATAATACATTTCAATTTTTGCTAATAGTTTTTTATTTTTAAATTTTGTGTCGATAATAAGTTCTTTGCTATGTCAAAGAGTTTGAAAATGTAATACGGGCATCCTATTATAGTTTCTATAATATCTGTTCTCAAATATAATATATACGTAGCCACCATTTTTCATAAGCATTTACAGATCACATTTTGACAAAATTCATCAACAATTTGCAAATTATGTTGTAGTTAAATATGTATTAAATGTTTAATTGTATATTTAGATTATGCTTATAGTAAGAATTGATAAAAATTGATGACCATAGTTATATTATTTATGAAATTGAATTAAATATGTAATTTATTGGATTACAGGTCGTCAAACCCGTTCCCATTTACAACGAGGAAAGTCAAACTTCTTTGAAAAAAAAGAAATTTCTTCAACTATCAACAATGGACACTGATAAAGACTTTTCAATAAGATATATTCTGATAGACACATATTTCATTTAATTTGTGAACTTATTCTTTCTATGTTTCCCCCCACGCCATCAAAAAGTAATCAGTTACTTTATTTAGGAAATAAAATACTATACCTATACACTGTGGAGTTATGTTTGTGAAAAAAATTATTTTGTCAATGACTAATTTAAGAAAACTTTTTTTTTATAATAAAAAAGAATCGTAGGTACCTATTTAAATCACACTATCATACTTTTAATATTTGTCGTATTCATATTATGTATTTTAAAATTTAGAAATATATGACTAATGTAGTAATGTGTTGTAAATTATTGTTATACTTGCAGCAGTTATTTGTACATACTAAAATATAAGAATGTATTACTAAGTAAGAAAAAAATAAACCACATCGGACTGACCGATCTCAAGTAGACTTGACGACAAATTCAAATCTGTTTTCAGAATTTTTATCGCTTCACTATATCAATCGGTACGTTGGACAAAAAATACGTCTAAATTCTTATGTTGCGCGTGTGTTAGACAAAGACAGGAAATCACCGCCACCAATCCCCTTAAGCAGAGTACCTATCAATTTCTGATTCAAATATGTATAAGAAATAGATTACAATTGCATACCGAGGTTTTTAAATTCTCTATACATACATAATATTAAGTACAGTAAATTATGTAGTTTTTCATTTTTCATATAAGTAACCCCCGCGATTTTGGGGATATACCTATGTCGCAAACATTTTAACACTGACTGTTCCATATTGATATCTATAGTATTCGCTTCTGTTTAAACAGTTTAGTTTGTTTAACCTTTTAGAATTTAAAAGTTTTTTAGAAATATAAAAATAGATTTTTTTTTTATACGTACACATCTATGTTTATTATTTTTTTTTTTTTTATTAATTATTACCAGTTAAAACTCTTGACTTGGTTGTTATTTTACCTTTGTGTGAAATGTTTATCTTAGTTTTTAAGGGACTAAAATCTTTAAGACCTCCGTACCACTACAATTGACATCAGAGGCGGCTTGGGCGTAATTACAAGAGGTGCACTGCACTCCCAAAAATTTGGGGTGGGTGTATTTTTGTACATTTTTGGGAAACTGTTATTGTTAATACTTAATACTATTACCATGTTTATGGACTATAATGATATTAATATAATATACTTATAGAATCAGATTGCTATAGTCCATTGTTATAGCTGATTATATTATTACAGTCTATAGATGGTATTATTAAATTATATTCAAGA
>NC_042493.1:116409441-116410828 GCF_005508785.2 Acyrthosiphon pisum
TCAGATTGCTATAGTCCATTGTTATAGCTGATTATATTATTACAGTCTATAGATGGTATTATTAAAATATATCAAGAGAACGTTGAACCCGCATGTGTTGTCTCCGTCTTACACATGTATGCCATAGAACATTTTCGTTCGCTAGTTTCAATAGGGTGCTGTCAGTTTTGATATTAGAGTGATCTGACTTATTATCAAACTTTTAGGTAACTATGTTATCTGTGTTCTCTCGTTGGTTTTTTATGATATTTAAATTTTTAAGTGAGTTATGAGCATTTTCAAATGTTAATATTTTATATACTGATAACTCACTTAACAATTAAGATATCGTAAAAATCCAACGACAGAACACAGACATTGTTGTTACCTAAAAGTTTTATAATAGGTCAATTCACTCGTGTGTGTCGTACGTGTGTCGTACGTGTGTAAGACGGAGACAACACATTCCGGTGCGATGTCCTCTTAAGGGAATTCCACCCGGGATTTTCTGTCTTTGTCTAACACAGGCATCACTTAGTATTTTAGACGTGTTTTGCTTGAAAATTTAATAGAAAGCTACTAGTATATTGTTTGGCAATAAAATTAAAAATCCATAGCCCATTTTTTTTTTATAAGCATTTAAAGCTCAAATATTGACAAAATACGTAAAAATTACGAAAAAATACAAATTATTTTGAGTTATAAATTTATAAAAAAATTTATTTTTAAATCTAAGATTTGAAAATGTAATGCAAGATTCCTCATAAATTTGTTTATCTTTATCAAAAAAAATAAATATCTACAAGAAAGTCAAATTAAATTTCTATGAGTGTTTGAAATTCATAAATTTACAACATTTGATATTCTGGGATTTCTCATGTAACGATTTCCTTATTTTATTGTAGGTAATTAAAATACGAATGGCTGTAGATACATTACAAATTCACTGAATGATTATTTTATCAATTCTTATACTTGAAAAAAATTTCAAAGTATTTTGACTCTTTTTGAGCTGATTACGGACATTGTTAGTTTTCAATTTTTTTAGTTTTAGATTCTGAGTGGAACGATGAATGTATTGATTTTACAATGATGTGTGTTTTTTTATTTTATTTTTTATTTTTGTGTCTGTCATCACCTTTTAGGACAGTAAGAGTGCTTGGATTTTCTTCAACAGTACCTTTTCTGATAGGAAAGTGAATCTAGTTGGTACTTTGGGGGGTCAAAAGTAACATTTTTCCAATAGTTTTCAAAAGCGCCATGAAAAACAAAAGAAAAATTAAGGAAAAACGGGAATTTTTACGCAAAATCTGCTTTCGAGAAAATTGATTTTGGTTTTTGGTGTAACTTTAAAACTAATGACTGTAGATACATGAAATTTTCACTGGTTGTTTATATTTCCATTTTC
>NC_042493.1:116412458-116417999 GCF_005508785.2 Acyrthosiphon pisum
AAAATTGACCTATAATAGGTACCTATAATAAATTCCAAATTAATCATATCATAATATCTATTAGGTACTTATAACGCGTTATACATCAACAAAAAACCGTGGTACTATCATAGATATATAATAGTATACTTTAGAAGTTTCAAGTACCCACGAATAATATTATACAATCACAACAAAATAACTAAAATAGTTATCCTAGGTTTTTAATATGTAATTTCGTCCAAATTTGTACTTAAAATGACTATAAAAATAAACTGCGTAAATGTATTTTTTAGATTTTTTGGTAACAGAATTAATTACTTACGTGGAATCTTGTTTTAAATTTTCAATTCTTAGATACAAAAATTGAACATTTTATAAATTTTTAACTACAAAATGATTTTTCAAATTAAAATTTGATAAATTTTGTCAAAATTTGATCTTTAAATCAGGGAGTCAAAACGGGTTTGAACCCGGGTCGTAAAACCCGAGTTACCCGCAAAAAATTTTACTCGGGTTTTAACACGAAACCCGAAACCCGCTAAAAATTGTACCCGGTTTTTAACACGAAACCCGAAACCCGGAAAAAATTGTACCCGGTTTTTAACACGAAACACACAACAGTAAAAAGTTGTACCCTGTTTTTAACACAAAACACAAAACCCGCAAAAAATGTTACCCGGTGTTTAACACGAACCAAGAAAAAAATTTACCCATATTGCAAGGTGCAACATGAAACATGAAATCCTCAAAATTAACTTAACTGTATACACTAATAATAACTAATATAATATTAAATTATAATTATCTTTACCCAGATGCCAGATTGCAAGAACCCAGTCATTCTTCTCTACTTTCAGGACATAGGGGTAATTAGTTAATTTGGAAAGACTTATTGAATTTAATATTTATTATTGTATACCTAACCGACTATAAATTTTAATATGACAGACAAGTGACAACAGTACCTATTCGAATTCGGGACTCAGGTATTTTAAATTATAATTAGTATAGTGTTGATTGTTGACCAAATGCTATTTGGAATTTTATATCTACATTTGTATATTATAATTTATAAAGAATTAAGACAGACGACGACGGTACGCGTCTATTATTGGATATTATTGTTGTATTATTTTTGATTTGTAGCTAGGTGGTGTAAAATGTAAATGTGTAATCCAGGGCTGTATGTGGATAATATTTCTAAACTTAAATTACTGCAATTATTGTACTTATGTTTTATACATTAATAATTATTGTAAATAGATAATTCCGACTTTTTTTTAAATCATAAATATTTCATTAGTGAGGGGAGGCCTTAAAAAATACGGCCTTTGGCGTATAGACTTTTTTTCGGTTCAATAATAAGGTAGCGCCGGTTATTAGCTAGGCTGCCACTGCGGATGAAGTCTAGTCACGCCTACTCAAAATTCAAAACCCACAAAAGTGTAACCCGGTTTTAAACCCGAAACCCGCAAAAATGTGTACCCGGTTTTTAAAACGAAATCCGAAACCCGCAAAAAATTTTACCCGGTTTTTAGAATTAAACCCGAAACCCGCAAAAAATTGTACCCGGTTTTTAACACGAAACCAGAAACCCGTAAAAAATTTTACCCAGGTTTTTAACACGAAAAACGAAACCCGAAATATTTTAACCCGTTTTGACTCCCTGCTTTAAATGCTTATAAAAAAAAATTGTGCCTATGTATTTTTAATATTTTTCAACTGATATTGTAACAATATATCAGGAGCTTTGTATTAAATTTATACACTTTTTGGCCCAACAGATAAAACTTTATTGATATTTATAGAAAAAAAAAAACTAAAAAAATTGAAAACTTACAATGTCCGTAAACAGCTCAAAAAGAGTCAAATTATTTTAAAAATTTTATCGTATATATAAAATGCTAATATAAACATTCAGTGAAATTTTCAAGTTTCTACAGTCACTCGTTTTTTAATTACAACAAAATAAGAAAATCGTTACGTAAGAAATCGAGTGAATATCAAATGTTGTAAAAATATGAATTTCAAATGCCCATAAAAATTTAATTTGAGTTTCTTATAGATATTTTTTTTTTGATAAAGGTAGATTATCCTATAAGGAATCTTGTATTACATTTTAAAATCTTAGATTTAAAAAGAAAAATTTTTATGAATTTATAACTCGAAATAATTTGCAAATTTTCGTGATTTTTCCATATTTTGTCATTTTTTGAACTTTAAATGCTTAAAAAAAAAAACTGTGACTAACGATTTTTAATATTTTTCATCTGCCTTTGAAACAATATACTAGGAGCCTTCTATTAAATTTTCAAGCTTTTTTATCCAACAAATAAAATTTTATTGATATTTTTAGAAAAAAAACTAAAAAAAAATGGAAAATAAAAATGTCCGTAAAGAGCTCAAAATACATCAAAATATTTTGAAAATGTTATGGTGTATAGAAGATGCTAAGATAAACATTCAGTCAAAATTTCATGTATCTACGGTAATTTTTTTTAAAGTTACACCAAAAACCAAATTCAATTTTGTGAAAAATCGATTTTGCGTAAAAATTCCCGTTTTTCCTTAATTTTTCTTTTGTTTTTCCCGGCGCTTTTGAAAACCACTGGGAAATTTAAATTTTGACCTCCCCAATGCACCAACGATATTCACTTTCTGATCGAACAAGATACTGAAGTTGAAAATCGTAGCATTATTTCGACTACTTATCGTGTACACAGACACAAAAAAAATAAAAAAATAAAAAAATAAAAAAATAAAAAAACACACATCATTGTAAAATCAATACATTCATCGTTCCACTCAGAATCTAAAAACTGTGACTAAAGATTTTTAATATTTTTCATCTGCTTTTGAAACAATATACTAGGAGCCTTCTATTAAATTTTCAAGCTTTTTTATCCAACAAATAAATTTTTATTGATATTCATAAAGTAAATATATACACATCTATGGTATTTAAAAAAAATTGACCTATAATAGGTATTAATGATGAATTCCAAATTAATCATATCATAATATCTATTAGGTACTTATAACGCGTTATACATCAACAACAAACCGTGATACTATCATAGATATATAATAGTATACTTCAGAAGTTTCAAGTACCCACGAATAATATTATACAATCACAACAAAATAACTAAAATAGTAATCCTAGGTTTTTAATATGTAATTTCGTTCAAATTTGTACTTAAAATGATATAAAAATTTGTATAAAAATAAACTGTGTAAATGTATTTTTTAGATTTTTTGGTAACAGAATTAATTACTTACGTGGAATCTTGTTTTAAATTTTCAATTCTTAGATACAAAAATTGAACATTTTATAAATTTTTAACTACAAAATAATTTTTCAAATTAAAATTTGATAAATTTTGTCAAAATTTGATCTTTAAATGCTTGTAAAAAAAAATTGTGCCTATGTATTTTTAATATTTTTCAACTGATATTGTAACAATATATCAGGAGCTTTGTATTAAATTTATACACTTTTTGGCCCAACAGATAAAACTTAATTGATATTTATAGAA
Source organism: Acyrthosiphon pisum (assembly GCF_005508785.2). Lineage (NCBI taxonomy): Eukaryota > Metazoa > Arthropoda > Insecta > Hemiptera > Aphididae > Acyrthosiphon > Acyrthosiphon pisum. The sequence goes on from NC_042493.1 coordinate 116,415,980, forward strand.
AAAAAAACTAAAAAAATTGAAAACTGAAAATGTCCGTAAACAGCTCAAAAAGAGTCAAAATATTTTCAAAATTGTATGGTGTATAGGAAATGCTAATATAAACATTCAGTAAAATTTTCATGTATCTGCAGTTATTCGTTTTTGAATTACAACAAAATAAGGAAATCGCTACATGAGAAATCGAGTGAATATCAAGTGTTGTAAAAATTTGAATTTCAAACGATCATAAAAATTTAATTTGACTTTCTTATAGATATTTTTTGTTTGATAAAGGTAGATAATCTTATAAGGAATCTTGTATTACATTTTCATATCTTAGATTTAAAAAGAAAAATTTTTACGAATTCTTAACCCAAAATAATTTGCTAATTTTCGTGATTTTTCCATATTTTGTCAATTTTTGAACTTTAAATGCTTATAAAAAAAAACTGTGACTAAGGATTTTTAGTATTTTTCATCCGCCTTTGAAACAATATACTTGGAGCCTTCTATTAAATTTTCAAGCTTTTTTGATAAACAAATAAAATTTTATTGATATTTTTAGAAAAAAAACTAAAAAAAAATGAAAACTGACAATGTCCGTAAAGAGCTCAAAATAAGTCAAAATATTTTGAAAATTTTATCGTGTATAGAAAATGGAAATATAAACATTCAGTCAAAATTTCATGTATCCATGGTCATTTTTTCTAAAGTTACACCAAAAACTAAATTCAATTTTGTGAAAAATCGATTTTGCGTAAAAATTCCCGTTTTTCCTTAATTTTTCTTTTGTTTTTCCCGGCGCTTTTGAAAACTACTGGGAAATTTAAATTTTGACCTCCCCAATGCACCAACGATATTCACTTTCTGATCGAACAAGATACTGAAGTTGAAAATCGTAGCATTATTTCGACTACTTATCGTGTACACAGACACAAAAAAAATAAAAAATAAAAAAAAAATAAAAAAATAAAAAAATAAAAAAACACACATCATTGTAAAATCAATACATTCATCGTTCCACTCAGAATCTAAAGGTGGGTAAGTGGATGTCGCTCATACATGCTGTACAGTAGGTTGCAAGTGGGTCACTGTATAATGGATAGTATTAAATTTTAATTCAATGATATAATATCACTGTATAAGAAAAACGATTCTGAGCGGAGACGGTATGTCAGTCTAGGTATAAGGTATCTTATATACTTATCTATGGTATTAAAAAAAAAATTGACCAATAATAGGTATCTATAATAAATTCAGTATCTTGTTCGATCAGAAAGTGAATATCGTTGGTGCATTGGGGAGGTCAAAATTTAAATTTCCCAGTAGTTTTCAAAAGCGCCGGGAAAAACAAAAGAAAAATTAAGGAAAAACGGGAATTTTTACGCAAAATCGATTTTTCACAAAATTGAATTTAGTTTTTGGTGTAACTTTAGAAAAAATGACCATGGATACATGAAATTTTGACTGAATGTTTATATTTCCATTTTCTATACACGATAAAATTTTCAAAATATTTTGACTTATTTTGAGCTCTTTACGGACATTGTCAGTTTTCATTTTTTTTTAGTTTTTTTTCTAAAAATATCAATAAAATTTTATTTGTTTATCAAAAAAGCTTGAAAATTTAATAGAAGGCTCCAAGTATATTGTTTCAAAGGCGGATGAAAAATACTAAAAATCCTTAGTCACAGTTTTTTTTATAGGCATTTAAAGTTCAAAAATTGACAAAATATGGAAAAATCACGAAAATTAGCAAATTATTTTGGGTTAAGAATTCGTAAAAATTTTTCTTTTTAAATCTAAAATATGAAAATGTAATACAAGATTCCTTATAAGATTATCTACCTTTATCAAACAAAAAATATCTATAAGAAAGTCAAATTAAATTTTTATGATCGTTTGAAATTCAAATTTTTACATCACTGGAAATTCACTCGATTTCTCATGTAGCGATTTCCTTATTTTGTTGTAATTCAAAAACGAATAACTGCAGATACATGAAAATTTTACTGAATGTTTATATTAGCATTCCTATACA
>NC_042493.1:116419035-116421260 GCF_005508785.2 Acyrthosiphon pisum
CATGATTTAAACATCACGATTTTTGATTTTTTTAAATCATAGAACATTAATGAGGTAGGTGAAAAATAACATTGACAATCAATGTTAATAAATTAAATGTCTTTAAAAATAAAATTAATAACATATTACCATTACAGATTGCGAAATTGTATTTATTTAAAATATAAAGCCGTGTTGACAATTAAAATATTTCTTATTTAATTTTTAAAAAATATGTATCTGTTTTTTATTATATGAATGATTTGTACCTTAAATATTGGGTGATTACAAGTAGGTAAATTAAAGTATGTAACATTTAAATTGTTTTTTCGATCCGATTTCAGGTTTCTTAATATTGACTTTGCCCACCCTGCCACAAATGTCTGCGCACGCCTATGTTGACTATGATCCTATAGGTACCTAGTTTATTATTTCTATGGTTAATTTATAGTTAGGTTAACTGTTTAAGTATTGCTAATACCAAATAACATAACGTACCTAGTCCAATATATTTTTACTTTATTTCTGAAACGTTAATTTTCTAAAATATACAAATATCTTCATTAAATCCTATCAAAATCACCTTTTAAATATGACGATCAAGTTACTTAAATATTTGATTTTATCGATGTGGCAACGACCAACAAATGATTCAATTTACACTAATCTGTATGTAGGTACAGGGACGGATTGGAATTTCGGACCAGCCCGGGAAAATACTTTTTCACCGGCCCACTATTTATTGGGAGATTGGGGGCAATCGGCAAGTGTACTATACTGAAGATAGTAATTTTTTTTAGTATTTTAAAGGGTATAGTCTACTGTAATCAGTGTTATTATAAAATCAACCTTTAACAATAAAATGTAATAATAAAAACAATAATAATGGAATAACAATAGTATTACCTACATATAAATGTTACATAGTTAAATGTTAGTAATTTTATATTTTATATTATCAGTTTTATTGTATCGATATAAAAATATAACGAAAATACAATTACAATATATTATTCAATCGTATTTGATACCATTTAAAAGTAACACATATGATGCGTGGCCGCGTGGGTGTGATAAATCCTTGTACTAAATTATTGATTTTGAGTGAATTTAGTCAGATTAAAACAAATACAAGCAAATATTGGCGAATTGCTATCAATACTCTAAAAATAAATCTTATTATAGGTCTAAAATAAACCTTTGCTTCTAAAAGTAGTATTTTTTTATTTTTGTCTCAAATTTTTTCAGTTCCTCCTTTTCGTTTTTTAGTACAGCCTGATCCATCCGTTTCCATTTTATTTTATAATTCGCAACTATTACTATTGTAATATAAAATATTTTATGAATTATTCCTAGTTAAGTGCTTAGTAATTGAATTTTAAAATTAATCAAATTGTGCTGAACTGCCAAGTGCTGATGTCGAGGTTTTGAATGACAATTCATATTTAAATATAAATAATATAAATTTCAAATAATAATATGTATTAATTAATAAATTATATTTACGTCTACCTACTATTTACTATTTAGTACGCGGCCCATCAGAAATTTCCCGATTTCCCTATGGCCCAATCCGTCCCTGTGTAGGTACCATTATATATTTTACTACTCAGTACTATTGCTATATATTAAGGATTGTAATATTGTATACAATTTGTCGATATGTCAAATGTTACACATAATACATTTGGCAAGAATTTAAACTGATAAATATATAAACATATAATATACAATTTAACGTGGTTGGTATTAGAGTTCGTTGTATTGGGACCTGGTGAAGCGCGGTGTTTGGACGCAATCACTAATATAGTAATGTGTGCAGCGGTCAAACACCCGGGTTCTATGTGACGATCTATCTGCCTAAAAAAAAAACGCGTTCCGACCGTAGCCCCCCACACAAACCGAACGGGGTTGCCAAATGTCAAAAAAAAACGAAGTTCATTTTTTATTTATTTTTTAACCTCTCGCATGAAATAGTGAATTGCGAGTTAAAAATAATGGTGTGGAATATTGTCCACAGTAAAAACCAGATAATAACCATGCAGTTTGAAGTCTTAAAAAAATTATACTATAACCTCCTAGTTATTTACCCAAGGACTTCAATCGGCTGTGTAATTCAAATAAGTAGGTAGGTACTAAACCTACCACCTAAGTACCTACAAGTTACTACATTATATTATTATAATATAGAATCGACAAAATCTGTTTTTACCCTAAATCCACATCGGTATAGTTATACCTACCTA
>NC_042493.1:116421310-116421507 GCF_005508785.2 Acyrthosiphon pisum
ACGATTATCTTATTTTGTTGTAATTAAAAAACGAGTGACTGTAGAAACTTGAAAATTTCACTGAATGTTTATATTATAGTGTATAGTAAGTATTTAAAAACAATTGACCTATAATAGGTACCTATAATAAATTCCAAATTAATCATGTCATAATATCTATTAGGTACTTATAACGCGTTATACATCAACAACAAACC
>NC_042493.1:116421607-116422276 GCF_005508785.2 Acyrthosiphon pisum
GATCATATTTTGTTTTAAAGTTACACTGTTGGATACGGAACCGTCGCCGTCACACGTTTCGCGGACACCGGTTGACCGTTATCGTCTCACCCCCCACCGCGAGCACACGCGCTCTATACAACACTGTCCCGCCGTTGATGCGCGTTGGATATTATCGTTGTTGCGTGTTGTCCGTTGTCCGTCGTCCGTTGCTTAGCCATCTTTTTTGTCGTCGTAATGAAATAATAGTGTTTTTAAGGCCGCCTGCGCCAAAATCACCGCCCGGATAATTTTGAGTTCCGTTTCGTGTCGTGTCCCTGTGCACACACACGAATTGTGTGTTTAAGGCCGTCTGCGCCAAAAACCCACCGTGTTCGCTCGCCCCTCGTTTGTACACAGTGCGTTCAGCCGTGGTCCCCACGTGTTTTCACGCCGTGTGACAGACGCCGCGACAACGACGTCCATACGCGACGAGCCGCACTATTACGCGGCCGTAGTACTTTTCGAGCCCGCGTCGTCCGATTTCGACACATGTGTCCATCATGCCGTTCCAGTACACGGTAAGTCCACGGGTTCATTGACCCGCCGGCCGACGTCGCCCTAGTCGACGTGTGGTGTATCGTCGCGATCCGGTTCTACCTCCGTCAGCTGATCGGCGTTCCGGCACAGTCACACCGTCACCGTGTTATC
>NC_042493.1:116422326-116423350 GCF_005508785.2 Acyrthosiphon pisum
CAGTCTATCGAGTGCTTTATCGACAGAATAAATTAAATATCACACCAAAATGATATCTGTTGGTAGAGTGGTTGATAATGGTGCTTCTTGTGTATACTCATATTTTTTTTATATTAAGTCGTTTCAGTAGTTAATTTGTTTCCTAGAACTAACTGTTTATCTATATATATAAAAATAAGTGTACATTTTGAATAAATTGTATAACTCAAGATCCACCAAACTGATTTCGATAAAAATTTAAGGGCATATTAAGATTGATATTTAGATGGTTTCTGTGAAGTTTTTACATTGTGCGATGAGTGGTTTTGGAGTTATGGCCTCTTAAGTGTACACCTGGTGACATGTTCAAAAACAACAAGTTAAGTCGCGTATTAAAATAATAATAGTGTATTGTCTTTTAGACGTATTTATAATACCTATATGTGTGTTTATTAGAATTAATATAAAATATAAACATAGAACATGACTTATAAAATGTGTGTGCGAATCACGATTAAAGATATACTGGTTACACATCGAGACTGTATAACACGGCTCGAAAAGCGCGATTGAAAATGTACTGACTAGTAGCACTATCTAGTGGTCTCTTCAACTTATTTTAACCACGTAAATTTCTTAATTATGAAAACTAAGTATTTATTATGGTGGCGTCATTTCAGTTTTCAATAGAGGGGGGCAAAGGTTTTGACCGGCCCGAAAGGTTAAAAAAACTGCTCGCCTCGATCGCAACCACATATTAACTGCTTACATTTTTTTATGGTACCCTTTTTAATTTTTATTAACTATAGGTAACATAATTTTTAAATAAAAGGTAGCAGATATTTTAGAAAAACAATTATATACTTATATCAGTTAAAAGTCTACAAACTATTATATGGCAATATTTATATTGATAAACAATAATATTAGTAGTTTATTATAGGATATCTTCTTTTTTTTATTTCTAAAAATATATATCAACTGCATTATCTACAAATCAATTTTACCTGATTCATCACTTATAGCCTATACTCTATTACTTTTA
>NC_042493.1:116423400-116428590 GCF_005508785.2 Acyrthosiphon pisum
TTTCTATCCAACCAAAAATTTTTTTATCGTTATTTTTAAAAAAAATACTTAGAAAAATTGAAAATTTCATTTGTCTATAAATAGCTCAAAAAAAGTCGAAACACTTTGAAAATTTAACCCTGTATAGACAACGCTAATATAAACATCTGTTGCAAATTTCATGTGCTTACAATAATTATTTTTTGAGTTACAGTAAAATTAAGTTTTCGTTTTTGTCAAAAATTGGTTTTGCGTAAAAATTCGCGTTTTTCCGTTATTTTTTTAAGGTTTTTCCTGCCGCTTTTGAAAAGTATTGTGAAATTTTCACTTTTGACCCCCCAAAGTACCAACTAGATTCACTTTCCTTTCAGAAAAGGTACAACTTTTGAAAATCGTAGCATTTTTACTGCTCCAAAAGTTGTCGTCAGACACAAAAAAAAAAAAAAAAAAAAAAAAAAAACACACATCATTGTAAAATCAATACATTCATCACTTCGTTCAGAATCTAAAATAAATAATAAAATACCAATACCACAGATTTCTAAATAATACATTAGCATGAATTGGAGGGAAAATAGTGTAAATACCGAAATTCCTTCTATGAATTGCAATAGTTTAAGATATTAAACATAATACCTTCGTAGGTATTTGATTTTCTTAATATATATTATGCTTAAATTATAAAAATATAATTTGTTTTTGTAAATATATTATAATAATTATACCGGCCCTGCCGGCCCTCACAAGAACCGGCCCATCGGGAAGTTTCCCGATTTCCCGATAGGCCAATCCGCCCCTGTATACTGCACTGCAGCAGCTGCGTCGTCACGGTTGTCGTACCGGTGGTTTGAAATTATTTCTTATAAAACCCTCTGTATAGGTATAGAAGTACCTTTGCGTCAATAACGGGAGAATTTATATACACGCGTTATACATCTCAATAATAATAATAATAATATGATATGATATACAAATACTGTCGCGCCGTTGTTGGGACTTTATATTATGTACATTATTATTTATATATAATACGATTTCATATTATGTTATTGGATCGACTACGAGACTGGCGCATGTGAGGAAATTTATGCGCGTGACTCTCGGCGGCGGACGTTGCAGAGGTTCTCACACGGATCGATGATAAACGATCGATCGTTCGTGGCGGCCCGTGGTATAGTTATAATATTCTATGTACCCAGTGGCGCCGAAGTTTTTAAAAAGTGGTCGGGCAATTTTAAAACTTCCCGGCCTCAATATCTTAATTATTTAATATAGAGGTACCCTGATATACATTTATTCATAATCACGGTTTAAATATACTCATGCTCATCATAAAGTTATGAAGTAAATAAAATATCGCCGGCCGGCCACATTTTTTAAAAAAGTGGTCGGGCCACGGCCCTATGTCAGCATGGACTTCGGCGCCACTGTATGTACCTATCGCGTACATAAAAAAAATGTATATATAATATATATATTATATACATAAATATATATGTATATATTATGTACTATATTTTATACATATTATCATGTACGAGGCGCTCGGCAGATCTATTTATCGGACGCCGAACGCGAGCGCACACGCGATAAATAACATCGTTTTTATTGGTCGGAGATGGGGTTTTATAGATCGTCTCGACGCCGCCGGTGCGGGAGGTGAATTTAAGCGCGATACGGCCGGCGCGATCTCCGATCAATGGATCACGCGCCCGCGCAGTGCAGGACCCGACCATAATATTATAATTAGGGCTAGGATTTTTGTAGCATTCGCATTTTCTTTCATAGTATTACAGGACATAGCTAATCAAAAACAAAATTTGATTCTTTCATCACAGAGTTCAAATATGCAATTTTGATTTTGCTTTTTTTGCGTTTTTCTATGATATTCGTAAATAAATGCTTTTTTGGTACTTTTTTGTCAGTTTATTAGCTTTTTAATTAGTTTTTGTTAATTATACGCATATTTGACATTTTTAGAACATTTACATACATATTTATCTACATTATTATTTATTAATTAATTTTAATTGTATTATTATAATATATATTTACTTCGTGATTTCGTAGTGAAATATTATCGCGTTATCGGAAAATATTTCTGAAAATAGATTCTTAGATTTTGTCAAAGTGATTACCGAATGGGGACTAGTGGTTACATAATACGTTGACATTTATCGACATTTAATAAAACAATTTTTAATTTATTTTTTTCAATATTTATAAATTGTGCTTAGTTGTTCTAAGAATTACTTGGTGTGGACATATAAAAATGTGTTTAATAAATTATATTTTGATATTAAAAAGTCTTTTTTAGTTGCATTTTCTTGGTTAAAATGCTTATTTTTTAGCATTGTTGACAATTTTTTAATTCCTTTATTGTAGGTTTTTAGTGCTTTATTTTCCTAGCCCTAATTATAATACTTATATAATAATATATTAATAATTATAATAAGTATCATTATTATTAAATTAATTATAAAATTATAGGTAAATAGAGGCAACGAGTATTTGCCTCCAAACCACCAATTCACTCGCCAACCTAGTCGACCGGTCCGTCTTCACATTACACACACATCATTATTGTTTTTGTGATTTTTTGATAAAATTACCATTGACTTTTGTGTATATAGCAGCTTTTAAAATTGTGTGTACCTAGTAAAAAAAGTGAAGTGTGTAGTATAAAATTTAAAAGGGTGTAACTCAAATTAAACCTTTATAATATTATGTAATTTTTTTGTCAAGCTACATTTTAATTATTATCTACGTTCTACATACGTAATTTATATACCTACGTTTAATTTTGTTTTATTTGTAAAAATAAATAAAAACTAAATCATTTTTTTTTTTTTTTATTTAGAAGATTAATTGTTACTATAAAATTGAATATTGGTTGGATATTATTTCTCGCAAACGAGGCGATTGGTTTTGTGAAATGGGGGTAAGTAATATGTTACTGATAAATTTTGTAGGAGGCCACTCTTATTGATTTGCCGAATTTCTTTGAACCCTTAAATCCGCCACTGCAGACATACAGTCTACAAGTACGCGTATAGTATGATGCACTATGTAGGTACTTTGTACAGTCGTATAGATTACGGATATGGACGTCTAATATAGGTACGGACATACAGTAAAGACGTAAAGTCCTACTCAACGTGTATGTGTAGATTAAATTCATTACTGATGAGCACTGACTTGCTCTTAATAAATAAGTAAAATACGTTTGACTTGGGTACATAGATGAAATAGTCATGTTAATATTGTACAACTAATACAATTTATAAAATATGACGTCCATAACAAATTACTTAGGTATAACAAAATTAAAGATAATATTTTGTTCCTACAAGTGTATTGAAATAACCATTACATTTATACATAATCCAGTAGGTACGTATATCCACAGAAATTGTTTGTTCTATTATTGCCAATATTTAAGTGATCTCGACTCTCTTGTACACTCCAAAATTTATTGTAGAGAAAATATCGTACTCTGTCCCAACTACCTAGAATTATCTTTATTTTTGTTGAATTCGATACTCGTTATCTATGTTATAGTCTTCGAAATTTTAGTATAGAAAATTCGTAATTATTTCCGGGCTAAACATAGCGGTATGCCGGTATGTACTAATATCTAAAGTCTAATGCACTATATATTATATCGAATCAGATATCAAGTACTTATCTATTGGGTTTTCATCAAATTATTTAGCAACGTGGGGCTCGGTTATTACGACTTATTATTTCGTACGACGGCACGGCGTGCATTTAATTTTATCACACTATAACACATTATATAATATTATCTTCGGTATGAAGTTCTTAAATGCGGTAAGTATTTGATATTTATATCGGTAATCGTAAATCGATTCGTTATTGTAAATTAACCGTTAACTATTGCGTCTTGAGGACGCAAGACGCAACTCAATCATGACTAATATAATATTTAAATATAGCAGCAGGTAGGAAAAATATTATAGGTATTTGAGTGACATAAATGGACCCAAGTTAACGGTTTAACGGTAAACAAGTTCTTCACATTTAACTTAAAATTATGGCCGAATATCTTGGTGTGTAGACAGTGTACAGCAGTAGTCGGAATTGCCGGGCAAATACTGTCGAACTATAGGTAATGCGAGTTGACGTGTTGTGCAAAATAATGTCTGGGTGTGCTCATAAACTACGAATAAAATGGTAATAAAATGTTTTGGTAATTATGAGTTGCTTCGTAATAATACATTTTAATATTGAACAGCAAAATAAAATGTTTGACATTCTGAATAATCAACAGAGATGATAAAACAAATCAATAATAATAATAATAATAATATTAATCTATGAGCTATCATGCTGTTGTAACGATTGGTAATTATTAATTTAGGTAGGTACATTTCCCCAGAACAGAATGTATAAGCCATAAGGCCAGCTATCAGAACTAGTTATATTCGGCGATTAGCACCGAAACAAACAATAATATAAATTATAATATATAGCCACCTATATAGGTAATACCTAATAACATTAGTGGGGATTCGCACTTACACAATATAATTTAGAAAACTGGGGAAGTCGTTCTGCTTAGTAGGAAGTGTCTAGATGGGTATATTATATAAAATCATTGTATATACGAAAAACGATTTTGAGCGATGACGGTCTATAATAATTAATATTACAAAGTATATTTCATGATACTATTGTTATTAAAGTAATTTATTTTACTATTAGACATTAACCATAGTAAAAAGTAATACATAATATTTTGAATTATTTTTCGCCAACAAAATTGCATTTTGCATTTGTATAGGCACGATTTAATAATATATTTTAAAAGTTTAAAGTTTCGAGTACCCATGAATAATATTTTTAAGTTAAAACACAATAACTAAAATCATTAATCTTCGTTTAAATATCTAATTTGGTTCAAATTTCAACTTAAAATATTTATAAAATAAAGCTGTGTTTAATATTTATATATTTTTTGGTTATAGTATGAACTATTTATGAGGAACCTAGGTATAAAAATTAATAATTGTATGCATTTTTAACTAATAAATAATTTGTAAGTTGTCGATAATTTGATTAATTTTTTTCAAAATTTGAATTTTAAATGATATCAAAAAAAAATCTTGCGAATGTATCTTTAATATTTTTTAACTGCTATTATAATAACTTATCAAGAATCTTATATTCAATTTTCAAATCATTGAT
>NC_042493.1:116428764-116436574 GCF_005508785.2 Acyrthosiphon pisum
TGTCGTTCTGCTGTACAGAAGGTCACAAGTGGTTCACTGTAATTTATTGTGTTAAATTTCAATTAAATGATATAAATCATAGTAGGACGAAAAACGATTCTGAGCAAAGACGGTTTGTGTACTAATTATATGTTTCACTGTTTATTTTTTACTTAATGTATTAAATCTTAAAAGTATTTGAAATATTTTCTGTGTGGATGTTTAATGTGGACATTATATTATTGTGTATATTATATATTAACTATTATGTAAAATATTTTAAATTTGGTAATTTATTTAATAAAATGTAAAAAAAAATGAAAATGAAGGATGGTAATAGATATAATTATTTAATATTTTAACATTTTTTCTGAAGGATATACCTATTACTATTTATTATTAATAAGAAACCTAAAAAAAACATAATAATCACTTGAATCAGGGACGGACTGGCCCGGTCCGCTGGTCAGCGATCGCGGACTGGCCTGTGGGCCGTAGTATATAATTTTGCCCTGCATTATTTATAAAAATAAAATAGAAAATCAGACAAAAATGTATTTTAAATAATAATAATAATAATATAACGTATAATTCTAAACGCTGGATAATACACAATGTTTCTGCCGAAAATTAATCACATCAATTTATTTTTGTTATCGGCTTATTATTTTTCGTATCGTTTCGATTAAATTACTATAGTCTATACCGCGGGCTTACAGGTTACGGCTATACCCGTGTCGCGCAGCACTCTACATAATATACATAATATATTTGATGACAGAAGGAGAAGAACATAATAATATTATATCGTGAGATCAAACCCATTACCCATTGTTTATTTTTATTTTAAATACAAATATGAAATGTTATTTAATTCAAATTGAAAATGAGGCAACAGTTTTGAACGGCGTTTATTTACCAACCAATAGTCAGAACAACGACATCGTTTATAAACTACCAGGTAAGAAATATTTCATTTTAATAACTTGTAGACTGTATTCAGTGTTGGGTAGTAACGTAACGAAAGTAACGCGTTATTACGTAATTTCATTAGAATTATTTCCAAGTAACGAAAATGTAATGAAAATTACTTTTGAAAAGTAATTTCTATAGAATAACGCGTTACAGTTTCGAATTATTAAGTACCTACCTGTCTATTGCGAATTGAAAAAAAATATTTGTATAATGCTGGTATTATTATGTTCACCAATCTAATATCTATATATATATTTAATTTTAACTCGTCACAATTCAGTTTTCAATGGTTTTGATATTTGAAATGTCTAATTGCTCCGTAAATCACGAGAACAGTTAATTAAATTTATTATTCCTTTAAATAGGTTTCCTATGAATATAAGCTGTGTGGAAGACTACATTTTATATGATCCTATTAACTATACAGGTTTTATAAAGAATTTACTTGTTCAATTTGCCTGCAGAAGATTATTGCTAAGAAATTTTAAAAAAAATTTTATTTTTGTAATGAGAAAGTAATGAGTTGTATTTCTATTTGAAAAGTAAAGTAATTTTATTACAATTTTATTTGAGTAACGAGTAATGTAACTTAATTACATTTATCTCTTTGTAAGGAGTAAAGTAACTTAATTACTTTTTAAAAGTAACTTACCCAACACTGACTGTATTATAATAGTTAGTAGTTTATTTGAATAATTGTCGTTATAGTTTGGCAATGTCAGTGGTTATTTTAACAGGTATATACGACACAATTATTGTCACGTAATGAAACCTAGTATTTTTAACAACTGGATAACTGGAGGATATCGTTTGTTCTTCATATTAGTTCATCTTAAATTTTTTCTTTGCTTAATTTCCTAAGACTTTAGTCACAGTTATTGGATTTTGTAAAGTAATATCAAACAATTTAAAAACAGAATTTATCTTAGTATACAATTTAAAACGTGTAAATTATAATATTCTATTACCAATTATTATTTTATATATTAAGATGCGGGCTAGTCGCAAGTGGGTACCGTTCTACTGTATATAAAATGTCAAGTGGGTCACTATAACGTAGCGTATTACGCCCGACGTGTATAGCTGCTCCGATTTAAACCAATGCGTTTTTAATTCGACGGTAAACGCTGCGGAATACGCGGCGTTCGAAACGCGGTGGATACGCCGTGTATAGCCCCAGCCTAAATATTATTATGCAGTGTTTGAAAGAACGCGTTCACTGTTTTGTTGAACGTTCCAAACACTGCTATAATGTATATTGTGTTCAATTTGAATTCAATGATATATCATTGTATCAAAAATATGATTTTTAGAGGAAACGGCCTTTTAGTCTAGTATTTTATATTACCATAAATAATTTATTTTAGTATTAGTACAATGATGGGTTAAATTAATTGTTTTGATTTTGTATATAAATATATATTAATTCAATACCGTTTGGGATTTAGATTAATAACATAATATCTTCAATTTAAAATTGACGATATTAAAAATAGTGGCGATGGTGATGGTAATAAATACCTTGCGACATTAAAACAAAGTTCTGGATGGGCAAAAATTAAAAGCTATTGCTCACGACAAAAATCAACCAAAATTAAATTTTGAATTTATATGCGACCATCTATTGAAGTTGCAGATAATTTATAGTTTGTTCGTGGGCGAAGCCGTGGTATAGTAAAATCACAAACATTTGTACCCAGTCTTTTAATATTATCATATTTATATAAAGTAATAACTAATAAATGATTAACAATTACTGTGGTAACTGATAAGCAAACATAATTGAATAGTAATTCGATAAAAAAAATTGACTTTATTATGTTTATTAATTTCCCGTTAAACATGGCCCGAAGTTTTAAAACCGCTGACTGGCCTGTCTCCTACCCAGTCCACCACTGATTTGAATTGTACACTATTTTATACATATTATGTTTTATTCGTTTTAAACAATGAACAAATCAAGTTGTTTAAAATATAACAATCTTGGTATTATTACAATAGTAGTCAATAGGTTAATTTTTTGCCAAAATAATTACATTTCAAAATGTAATTTTGTCTATAAAACATAATAATATAATATGCTCTAAAAGTTTTACGTAGGTACTAATGAATAATATTTTAAAATTATAACGAAATTCTTAACTAAAATCGTTATTCCTGGTTTTAATACCTATGTAATTTCGTTCAACTTTGAACTTAAAATGTCAGTAAAAAATAACGGTGTTTTTATATATTTTTAAAATTTGCTATTAACAATATGAACTATTGGTATATGAAAATACTTGTTTTAAACTTTCAATCATTAGCTATAAAAATTGAAAATTTTCTAATTTTTTAACTACAATAAATTTTCGAGATTTGAATAAATGTTTTCATACTTAAATACTTAAAAAAAATCGTTCTAAGGATCATTATCAAATATTATTATAACAACCTATACAATTTTCAAGCTTTTTGACCCGTAACGAATACAATTTATTAAAATGTATTGAATAGAAAACTAAAGAAAAAGAAAATTTAAAATGTTTATAAATATATGTATAGAAAATGATAAAATAAACATTTTACGAAAATTTCAAGTACTTACGGTTAGTAGTTTTTGAATAATGACAAAATAACAAAATTATTGAATGAGAATTTTTATTAATTTATGAATGATTGTATCGCGACGATCAAATGATCAAAACGCATTGTTTTGAATTAGTCCGTTCACACATAGCCCGCGGTTCATAACCACGGTTCATTTTTTCAAATATCATATAAATTAAAAAATAAGAATTCAAGTAGTGGTGCCTAAAGTTTGTAGTAACTTTCATAACCCAAAATTACACGGTTTTTTATTTGTAAAGAACTGATGTTTTAAAATGTAATTTAAATTTTTTTGATCAAATTTAGTCTACTGATACTTATAAAATATATGAAAATCTGATACATATTGTATTGCATTTTTCTACTCATTTTGTATTAGGGCCAGGCTGTACATAGCGGTTGAACCGCTCAACAAATTCAAATTGTTTAATTTTAAATGAAACCGCCTGATATGCGTTCACACTTAAGGGTTCAGCCGCGGTTGAAAAATGGACCGCAACATGTCGCGGTTGACCCGCGTTTGGTTCGACCGCCCGAATGATCAAAACACATTGTATTATATTAGTCCATTCACATATAACCGATCGGTTAGACCTAACCTCGAGGTTCGTAACCACGGTTCATTTTTTCAAAGATCATAGTTATTAAAAAATAATAATTCCAACAGTGAGGCCTAAAGTTTCTAGTAACTTTCATCTTATTTTGTAACTTTGAATCAAAAGAGTTCACCGTTTTTATTTGTTTGTAAAAAAAAACTGATGTTTTAAAATATAATTTAAATTTCTTTATCAAATCAATTCTACTGAGGCTTATAAAATATATTAAAATCTCAATAAAAAAAAAAAATGTATTAAATGAATTGATCTATGGCTTAAATTAATCATTAAAAATAATATGTAGTAGGCATTCCTAGATTAACGCAAGGGAAAAACTAGATAAATATATTTTTATACTATATAATATTATACAACTACCTATATATAATTATTTTATGAACCCATTGTTTTGAATTAATCCGTTCACACAGGTTCATAACCGCGGTTCATTTTTTCAAAGCGCATATGTATGAAAAAAAATAAGTATTCCAAGAGTGGGGCTTAAAGTTTCTAGTAACTTTCATCTCATTTTGCAACTATTTAAATCATCAAATTACTTTTTTTTTATTTGTGAAAAATTATTATATTATGTTGATGTTATAGAATATAATTAAATTATTTTTTTTTAAACTTATTTCTAGTATTCTACCAAGATTTATAAAATATATGAAAATCTTCATTACGTTGGAATTTTTATTTTTAAATTTTAGAATATGAGCGAAGCGTAAATATGTATTAATTTTACAATGATATTTTCTAGTTAAGTGAAACATGTAAAATTCATAAATATAATTTGTGTTTCAATAGTTAAATGTCATTATAATTATATAAAAACTTGATATTGAAGCTTTAATATTATTATTATTATTATTATTTTTTGTTTGCTGGACGTATACGTGCATTTTGATGTTCTAATGATTTGTATTTAGTTCTAAGTATATAAATGAATTGTTTATTTGATGGTAGTATAAGTAGTTGCGCGTATTGAATTATGTTGATATCTTGTTTTTAAAGCTTTAATATTATAAATTGTTTTTGTATGCTGCCGTGCCGGTATAGAAGACATATAATATATACCTAGCTGGCTATTTGAATTTAGATTCAAAATTCATAAAAACATTTTGTGTTCCAGTAGTATAACTACTGATATAATTTTACGTTAAAATAAAATTATTTTTTATTTAAAATTAAATTAGAACATGATGTTAAATCTTTAATATATTAGTGAAATTTTCGTTCTCCTAGTATGATTAATAATAGTATACTTACTTAATATAATAGAATTATTTTTTCTTGTAGTTAAATTGAACTTTTTATAACTAGGTACTAACAATTGTTTATTAATTATTTATTTGTAGTATACCTACGTATCCACTTATTGAAATATTATTGATTTCTTATTAGGTTAAACCTCTATAATATTAATATATTTTTTTTTTGATTGCTGGTCGTAGACGTACATTTTGAATTTCTAATGATATATATTTAATATGATAAATATGTTAAGTTCTTAAAACTGTTTACTTGATGGCAGTATACTAGTTTACTACGTATTGATTTACGTTGATTTATTTTTAATTTTAAAACTTCAATATTGTAGAATTTTTTTGTGTGCTGGTACCTATAGCTCACATATTTGTATATAATATATTATATACATAGTTATCAATTATTTATTTCATAAATGTTGTTAACAGTATGATCCCATACTTAAATGTTGAATCATAGTTTTTTGGTGCAACTCGAAAACGAAATCTGTAGAATAAAGATTCTTGAAATTTTCACCAAATATTTTTGTATCATTATTTTCCACGCCTGACAAAATGTTCAACATTGTAACTATTTTTGAGCAATTTATAGCCAATAGATATTTTCGATTTATTTTAGTGTTTTTTCCATAAATTTGGATAATATATAATTTTTCGTTGTGTCAAAAAGCTTGAAAATATAATCAAGATTCCTCATAAGTAGTTATATATATATAAAAAATATTAAAGATATATTGGTACGATAATAATTTTTAAGCATTTGAAGTTAAAATAATAACAAAATTTGTCAAAATCACGGAAATCGTGCAAATTATTTTGTAGTTAAAAATTCATAAAAAAATTTCAGTTTATAGCAAAGGATTGACGATTTGAAACAGGGTTTTCTATAATCAGAAAATAAATCAGAAACTTAGGGTACCTGTTTGGGGAGTAAGACAATCATTAAAACTGTCAATTGTTGAATTGTAGGAAACAAGTAATATATTAAACTGACGAAGAAATTAAAATATAATATAATTGTAGTTTTATTAATTTATTAAACCAAGCCATAATTTATAAATAACTTTATTATAAATAGAAGCAGTCGATGACCGGTGTGTCACTTTGTCTAATTCTTAATCATAATGCATAGAAATGTTAAAGAAAAATACCCATTTGTTTTTCTACGAACCCGTTGTACCTATTATGTAGTATGATAATATGATCAAAGCTAGTAGGTACACCAAACATTGCATTATCAGGAACTTATACTAAATTCGTTACTTATTTGCTTATTTTCTCTTTTCAATAATTATTCAATTCAAATTGTTAAAATTTAATTAAATTACTGAATTAAACTAAACTGGTACGTATTTGGTTGAGGGCCCGGGTCTTTTAATTTTAACCCCAAGTTGATCACTGGCTATATTACGGCACTGGACTGAAGTAGGTATAATAAGAACTAAAATAGTAAATATCACGTCTTATTATTATAGTAATATTGTTAGATACGATGTGGCACTAGGTTCAACCGTCACCGATCACAGTCGTATCAATTTAATGAGCGCGATTCGGCCACAGCACACGGCGTCCTGGTAAATTGGCATCCACCATACAACAGTATTTTTAAATAATAAAATTATAAAATAAAATGATTGCAAAATATAATATCGTCCTCGCCGTTATTATCGAAACGTATTTCACGTAACAAATTGATAATAAATTACTTTCTGAACAAAAATGTAGAAATTGTATAGGTAGGTAAGTATAGGTACTCGAGAAAAAAAAAACAACTCGAATGCTATGCGATAAGTAATAACCCAATATAATATTATATAGACTACAATATTATTTTATATAATTTATAATGATTCGAGTTTAGGTCAATGTACAACGTAGGTATAATATCATGTGATTGCACAGTCTAGATATCGGTAGACTGCAGGTGATACTAAAATATAATCAATACGCCTATTACCTATCGTGGGTATGTGCGATCTGCATCCGTTTGGAGATATGCCGAATAAAACGGGTACATTTATAGAATATAGATAACTAAACGAGTAATAATTCCGATATGATATTATTGCACCTAGCCACCGAGTGGGTACACACGGGAACGGAATCAGTCATCAGTTCACTCGACATGTCTTCGGATCTCCTGCGTGCTCGCCAATGCCGAATACAATTTTATTTCAGAGTAATGCACGTCTTGTGTTACAGTCCGGGTTTTTAAGGCGAAAAAGTGCCTTGTCGTGTGTATCGATTTTAAAATTTAAAAAAATTAAAACGTATTTATAACGCACCTACCGTAATCCAGTTCGCGCGCGATGATGAATATTGAGGAAAATATGTGTGTTCAATTTTTGGGTAAGATCGACTATAACAATAATAACAATAATTTTATTATGAACTATAATAATG
>NC_042493.1:116437215-116439022 GCF_005508785.2 Acyrthosiphon pisum
TCCTAAATCACTTTGTATATGCTTTGCAGTGACTCAGAATTTTTTTAACTTCAGAAGGTGATAGTCTGACAAGTGATAAAAAAAAATTATACTTTGAAGTTAAATTGTCATAGGCAATTTTTCTTTTTTCTAAATCAGATTTAATCTGGTCTAATATCATAAAATAAGTGTTTACTTTAAAATTTACAAAATCTTCAATTACTATATTATCATCTTCAACAGCAAATAAATCAACTGAAATTCATCAACTACAATTAATTTATACTTATGTTCTTATGTAATTTCATTAAGTAACAAATTAATTTATGTGGAAGAAAATAATATTTTAATTGTCAAGAGTAGCCATAGATATGTAGCCATATCTATGAGAGTAGCTGAAAATAATTTTAATAATAGATATGATGATAGATGATAATAACTGTGGTTATGTCATGGTTGTCTATCTGCAATCGCGGACCGTGGTTACCTATGTTAAAATAATATTAATTATATTCTATGCTATCACTGAGTTATAAAATATAACGCCATAAAATTATGGTACAAATCATAGTACAAATTCTTTCCAAAAAAATATTTATTGATACAATATTACAACCAGGCTACAGCGGTGCCCGGCCGCCCCCCTAAATAAGTCAATATATATAACCGCCCGGGGCAAATGTCCCCATTGCCCCCCCCTAAATACGGCCCTGGTTGTAGCCAGGGGCGGACTGAGGCCCTGAAGGCCCAGGTGGGTATAAGTTTTAAGACTGCCAAACAAGAGACTCGTGTTAAAATTTTAAAAATAACTTTTTAAGGAAATTATAGCATAGTAAAAAAAAAAGTTACTTCAATATTTAAATCTTAAATCTTTTTCAATACAAATAAAATAAAAAAATTTCAAAAATAAATTTAATGTTTTTAATTTAAATACTATTTTTAATACTAATTAGTGATTACTATTATTGTTTTAAAAAATTAATAAATTACCAAGTGTTTCGATCAGTAGCATCTATTGACGTGTATCGTTACACATTAAATTCCAAAAATGAATCTAAAATAATTTTCATAGCCTTCGCGGCTGTATTCGGACTGTTATTTTATTTTTGTAAATAGTGCCTATTGTAATATTGTACTCTTCGTTTTCGCGGTAATGATTACTGTGAGGAATTGAAAAATTATTAAAAATACCTAACAAATATAGCTCGAGGCCAAAACATAACATTTCTAGAGTGCCACATTCCCGCCCTGCCTGTCCGCCCCTGATTGTAGATTTAAGGTACCGATATTAGATAATATTAGTTATTATTTAGTATACTTTGAATAATATTAATTTTATGATATTAATATGTTAATACACATCAGTGCCAGCCTCACTGGCCACTGCCTCAGCAAATAATGTTTAAATACATTTTCTATAATTAATAATCAAAATTATATTGTCCCAATAGTACGTAAATTGCGATCTATGTGGACGCGTGTTTTTCTTAGGAAACAGGTTGTAATATCGACGAAATCAAAACAGTACCTAACTAGAAATATTTTACATACCTAGCTTACTCATTGGTATTTTCTTGAAAACACTCAAACATATTTTTAATTTTTGTTTTAATTATAAGAGAAATTAATCAGTACCACCATTGATTATAAATGCCACTAGTATTTGAATGGAAATTTGTTAAAAATTGTCCCAAGTTACATTTTTAACAAAAATAGTTTTGTTGTGCCTATATTATTCATCCTCTTATGTAAACACATTGTTCTGTGCTAAAAAGTACCTATTTCGTATCATCTTGTCTGTGAAAAATTATTATGAAATATTTCATAA
>NC_042493.1:116439948-116448307 GCF_005508785.2 Acyrthosiphon pisum
TAATATTGTATAAATATTTTATTCTCATGATAACAAAATATTGGTCTATATGATTGCATAAAAATGTTGACTTCATATTTTTTATAGTGTTTCCACGAAAATGTTTTGTTAATGTTTTTTACAAAATATTATTCAAATGTAAACTTCTTGGCCAAAAAATATAAATATAAAATTTATAATAATTTCCTTATTATTTACGCAACTCTTTTAATTTTTTAGACAACTATATTGTTTTCCTGAAAATATTTTTACCATAGTTGGGAAATTTTAAAATGCTGTGTGGGTAGGTATCTATTTACTATTGTCTATTTGTATTACCTACATAAAATAAATATTTTTGACCCTGGATTTCGGAATATGTGTACGATATTTTAATATCTTGACTTGATTATATTTATGTCCGATGATGGTGATATACACTGAGACACGCATAATATTTAACGCACATAATAATACACATTACAATTAAATACGTTAAGCACATCTCTTTACTCTATAAATACCCAAAATTAATATTATTTTGTATTAATCCAAATTTCACATTTACTCATAGATTTCAACATTTTTGATTTTTGTCTATGATAGAATATATGATAGAATATATGATAGAATCATTAAAATCATTCTTATCTGCTTTTTAACATGATGTCAGCGAACTATTTATTGTCTCTCTCTGGCCCACGCGAAACATAGACAAAACGTATTTATGCAGAATCATTTTTTCTATGTCCTATTGTCTAAAGTCTAAATGATTGTACCAAATGGTATTGCGTCAGATGGCCTTATTCATATGTCCACTTTCGATTTTATTAACAGACTTTTATAGTTTACAAATTATTATTATAAACTAGAAGAGTATTTACATTTACTAAAATAAATTATTCCTTAAAACAAATTATCATTATATAAATATAAAACAAATTATAAAATGTATACCTTATGTCTTGAAAATTTGAATAAATTAAATAGATGAATTTGTTAATTAAAAAACCTTTAGTTAAACGATCTATTTCCTCTTCGATACAGTCTCCGTGTACATCTATATGAATGAGTTGACTGGTCGTGAGTTCATAAGCTATCAATTTTCTGAATGACTACATATGCTCTTGTCTGAAGTTGAATACGGTGTTTCTTGATAAATATTCTGCAATTGTGCACACAAAAACCCCGCAGTCCGTCCCATTGGTCTGAAAGGGGTTATAACCTTTAACAAGTTTCCAGTCGTCTAAAGGTATACCCTTATCAAACTTTTTTCGGTGTTCTTCCCCTAAGTATTTTAATATTGCACCATGAATTTTATAAGCGTAATGGCCTTTAATGCTGTCACAATAAATGACTTCTTGGTTTTCTATACAGCGACAATTAGAAACCAGTGTACAAAGTTGGGTTTTACAATGTTTATTGGAAAAAAAACTTTTCTTTTTGAAAAAATGTTAACTCGATTTGTTCAACGGTCCACCGAATTGTAACCAAATTTCTTATATCGCGCACTGCGGCCCTAAGTTTTTCAAGATTTCCGCTCGCAGTCCAGCCGTAGATGCATATTATATAGGTTATACATATTTTAATGGTACGGAGTTTTTTTTGTTGGTATTTAAATAAAAAAAATACAATTTATTTGTCTTGGATTTATAATATCTGGGATTTTATAACATAAGAAACCATTGCTAAAAGGTAAATTAAAAACTATGTAAATACCACTGAAACTTAATGAAATATTATATATGCGCAGAGTTTGCATTTATATGGCCTTTCTTTGATACTACTAGAAACACTTATAGGGTTGCTGCGTTCTCACTATTTATCACTATTATTCTCATTTTTTTTTTTTATGTTCTTAATTTTTATCATTTATTTCATACATATTATATATATACGACTATATATATGTATTATATTATATAAATATATTTTTTTAAATATTTTATAATATGAATAATTTAAATGGTACTTGTGGTACATTTTTTATATTGTTAAAAATGTATGTGATAAAAATATTGTATATAATAAAATTGTGTTATTTGATTGCCACAGTTGTATTTGTATTTGATTTCTTTATCTTTGTTTTTGATATAATTTATAGTATTAATAATATTATTATCTACTTCTGATTTATGTTTCATATTATACATTTAACAAAGCGTTAATAAATCGATAAATGCTTGGATGGGCTGAATAAAACATAGCATTGAATATTGAATTATTTTATTTTCATATTTTTTTGAAACGTAAGTTAGTGTTAGCTTAAAAATTAGAATGAATCGACCTATTTTGAAACTTGATGGTAAGAATATTATCTGTGTTCGTATGTTGGTTTTTTAAAATAGTTATAACTCACATAAAAACTGAATAATAGTAAAAAACCAACATACGGTCACATAATAGGGCGATTTACTCTAATGTTTAAACTAACGGAGCTAAACGTGATGTGCCGAGGATCAATTTAGACGTTACACACTTGTAAGACGGAGACAACACATGGGTGTGGCGTCCTCTTAAATAAAACGGACAATTTTACCAAACGTATGACTAAATAGGTACGTTTCATTTTAAACCTAAATAGAAAACATTGGGTTCAGTCTTTGGTATTACATTTTTTTATTTACCATTCTACTATAAACAATTGATAAGAGATTCTCACATCAGCAATATCAAAAAAAACCAAAATTATACCAAAATGTTTTATGGAATTTTGAAGATCTGCGAATGTTACTTGGTACCTACGGACTTACCAATTTTTGGAGGTGGCACTTATCCTTGCACAAGTCTGAGATTGAGGTTTAATATTTAATTATAAAATCGATTTTGGCTTTTGGTATAACTACAGCAAATGACCGTAGATACATGAAATTTTCACAGGTTGTTTATATTAGCATTTTATATACACAATAAAATTTTCAAAAAATATTAATTTGTTTTGAACTGTTTACGGACATTTTCCGTTTCCAATATTTTTTAGTTTTTTTTTTCTATGAATGTCAATAAAATTTTATTTGTTGGGTAAAAAAACTTGAAAATTTAATACAATGCGCTTAATTTATTGTGACAGTGAAATTTGTAAAATATTAAAAATCCATATAGTTACGATTTTTTTTCGGATTCTGAAAAAAAGCGTAAAACTCAATGTGTAAATTATTTTGAGATAAAAATTCCTAAAAAATTTTCTTTTTAAGTCTAAGATTTTCAAATGTAATTCAAGATTCCTTATAAGGGTATCTACCTTTATCAATAAAAAAATTTCTATAAGAAAGTCAAATTAAATTTTTATGAGCGTTTGAAGTTCAAATTTTTACAACATTTGGATATTCATTCGACTCTCATGTAGCGATTTTCTTATTTTGTTGTAATTCAAAAACGAATAACCATAAATTCTTGAAATGTATATTATATATATGTTTATTTTATCAATTCCTATACTTGATAAAATTTTCAAAATATTTTAACGTGTTTTGAGCTGTTTACGGGCAATTTAAAAATTGTTTTCTAAACATTTCAACAAAATGTTATTTGTTAGGCATCAAAGTTTATTACAAAACTCCTGATATATTGCTTAAATAGTGGTGTAAAAATAGTTAAAATACAAAAGCACAATTTTTTTTAATATGTCGCACACTTGGAACAAGACCGCCATAAATCAAAATTTGGCCATATTGTGTTTGATATACCATTTGAACCGCAAAAAAATTTACTACTAAATGGTAGACCGCCATAAACGTTATCACAATTTAAGCCACCGTCACATATTTGTGTCAGTATAACATTTTTTGTTTTTTTTGCTTTAATGAACGTAATACTGCCACATTTTAAATATAGGTGTTTTACTTTCTGTTAAATCATGATTTTATTATGTTCTCAAAACGCAAAACTGCCATAATTATGTTTATGGTGGTTTACAGTTTTTTTTTTTATAACTAGTGACCAAAAAGGAATATTGAAGACCGCCATAATTTGGTATGTGGCGGTTTAGAATTAGTATTATATTAATTTCAATTACATTATCTCAAATCATGGCAGTATAGTTTTATATTTTTCTTGATAACGTAGTTTTATCGCAGTTTTATCTGTTCATATTATTATTATCAACAATGACAACGTCAGAATTATATTATTTCATATTATGATCTTCAAAACTAATTGGTTGCACTGATTTGGTTCTTTCTATTTTTAAATATTATTTATACGGCTATATTATTATGATTGATAAATGATTATACTATATTATTACTATCGTCACCGGCATAATATTGTACAAGACCATAATAATATTATTATTATTATTATTATTATTATTATATTGTACAAGACGTACTATTTACCCATAATAAATAATGTCTGATTCG
This sequence comes from Acyrthosiphon pisum, assembly GCF_005508785.2. Classification (NCBI taxonomy): domain Eukaryota; kingdom Metazoa; phylum Arthropoda; class Insecta; order Hemiptera; family Aphididae; genus Acyrthosiphon; species Acyrthosiphon pisum. The sequence goes on from NC_042493.1 coordinate 116,444,289, forward strand.
ATATTATAATATTAATTGCGACGTCGTATTTTCTGATTACATCAAAATATTATTTTATAAGTGCCAGCCTGAACTCTGGAGCTGTGTATTTCGTTTGCTCAATAATCGCGAGTTAGTAGTTTAAGATGTGGTCACTAATATTGTCTTGTTAATTTTTTAAAAATTTAATTAGTTTTATTACGTACAGTCTTATTAGTTTGCCTACTTAAAAAAAAACAAAATGTCTTCATTATTCTTGAGAAGTAGAAAAATGATAAAATTGACAGAGTCTCATGAATTTAAGAAAATTGGGAATGTTAATGACACAAACTTCAAAGGTATGTTATTGTCTTATATTATTTAAAACAGTTTTACTATTTTGCATTTCATTTCACATTTCAACATAAATTTAATTTTAATTTTTTTTTTAGAGTGTAATAATATTATTGAAAGTTCTGAAATAAATTATGTTGATAAAGTCAATAATTGGCTTAACAACGATGAGATGGCACAACTACATTGCACAAAAGACAACATTATGAATACAGCAACAGAATGTGTACCTGTTTTAACATCAACAGTGTCCAATGATTTACTTGAAAATAATATTATATCAGCTACAAGTGGTAATAACTTTATTCTCTTGATTTTATTACAATTATTTTAAACTAATTTATTTAATTATTTTTACTTTTATTAGGATCCAGTAGTTCTGAATTTGATAATAGTGACCAAGATGTAGATTGGAACCCACCAAGACAGTCATCACCATCAATAATACCACCTTCAGATGAAAGTATGTGTGACCCAAAATATTTTGATGGTAATTATATTATTGAAACTCAAAATCTTGAAAGTGAAAAAACCACTGACACTCTTATCATTCAAAATAATAATATTGAACTCTGCACAAGTGGTACAGGAGTAACTAGTAAAGATAAATCAATTACACGTAAAAAAATCAAAAATGTTGGTGCATGGAAAAGAAATGTTAGAAAAATCAAAAGAAATTCAGGACAAGCTTATGTTACTAGTACAGGATATAGTTTTGATAAAAAACAACTGCAACCACCATGTACTGAAAAATGCAAGTATAAATGTACTACAAATTTTACAAACAATATGAGGGAAAAATTGTTAGAATCATTTTGGGCAATGGCAGATGTTTCGAAGCAAAGAGCTTTTGTAGTAAAATGTACAACTGTCATAATACCTAAATACAAATACCAAAAAGAAGGATCTACTCGTTTATCAAATAGCAGTTTTTTTTTGCCTATAGAAGATGTAAATAAAAGAGTATGTAAAAAATTTTTTATGGCAACCTTAAACATAGGAGATAGATTTGTTAGAACAGCATTGTTAAAAGGAGGTAGAACTAATAATTTTGTAGAGGGTGATTTGAGAGGAAAACACGGAAATAAAAAGAAGTTAGCTCCAGAAATAATCAATCAAATTTGCGATCACATTAATTCATTTGCACGCATAGAATCACACTATTTGAGAAATCAAACATCCAGAGAGTTCATTGACGGATCACTAACTATTGCAGAAATGTGGAGATTGTTTGATGCAAAATGTAAAGCTAATAAAGTATCATCTTGTAAATTTTCTACATACTCTTACATCTTCAATACCAGATTTAATATTGGATTTTTTATCCCAAAAAAAGATCAGTGTGGCTTATGTGAAAAATTTAATAACAGTAATGACAATGAAAAGGTTGAACTAGAACAAAATTTGTTATTGCATAAACAAGAAACTGAATTATCCAGAGTTGAAAAAAATAATGATAAAGAGTTAGCATTAAAAAATAAAAATAGTATCGTAGTAGCATGTTATGACCTTCAAAGTGTTTTAACAACGCCATCAGCCAAAGTATCAAATTTTTATTATTCAAGAAAATTTGCCACTTACAACTTAACAGTTTACAATATGGGTGAAATTGAAGCCAACTGTTACCTATGGAATGAAGATCAAGCCAAAAGGGGAGCAAATGAAATAAGTACCTGTATTTATAAGTTTTTAATTGAATATTGTACCAACAAACACACTATATTTTACTCAGATAATTGTTGTGGTCAACAAAAAAATAAATTTATGATTAGTCTTTATTTATATGCAGTTACACATTTGAACATACCCTCTATAACTCATAAATACCTCATTGTTGGCCACACTCAGAATGAGGGGGATAATGTTCATTCCGTAATTGAAAAGCAGAAAAGTAGATTACTCAGAGGTGGTTCAATATTTAGTCCTCAGCAATGGACTACAGTTATTCAATCTGCTAAAAAAACAGGTAAACCCTTTAAAGTTAATGAGTTAATTTACAAAGACTTTCTTGATTTTAAAAAGATGAGTAAGAGTATTGGAAACAACTTTAACAAAAATACAAATGGACAAAAAGTTCCATGGAATGACATCAAAATTATTAAAGTGTCTAAAGATTTACCAGATAGAATTCAGTACAAAACATCCTATGGTCAAAATGATTTTTTGGAAATAATAGTTTCAAAAAAAACAAGAACATCAAAACAAAAAAGTATTGAATTGGAACTAAATCCTTTGTATCAACAGCCACCAGGTATATCTAAAGAAAAAAAAAGAGATCTCATTAATTTGTGTGATGCTAAATTCATACCAGATACATACCATTATTTTTTTAAGCAGTTAAACATAACTACAAATACAATGCCTATAACTACTGATGATGAAGATTTTTAAGTTATAAGTTAATTTGTTTTAGTATTTTAAACTTCATAATTAAAAAAAAACAAGAATGGTGTTAAATATATTATTTTATTTTATAAAACTATGTGTATAATTCAAAGACAGGCTATATTTTTTTTTTTTATTCTTTGTTGTATAATTATTATTATTATAAGAGTATTATTATACTATATATTGTTTTGAGTAAGAAAATAGTTATTTTATAATTTAAAGATATACATTTTCAAACTATCATTTTATTTTTTAAAATACATTGTTTTAAAAGTATACAATTTTCTGATGTTCATCCTGATAATTATTCATGATATTATTATAATTATTATTTTGTGTGTATCTGATTTTTTGGTCATATCTGTGGGGTGCTAAACCATTAGAGTAAAAAATGTATTGTACCATTTCTGTGTATGAAGTTGAAAATCAACATTATTATACGCAGCCTTACACCATGCAAAACTGACACAAATCAAAATGTGGCATAATTATCAACCAATATCCCAAAACAAGACTACCGTATTAGGTCTTATGGCTGATATTGTTTTTTAACCACAATGTAATACTGCACTATTTCAAAATATGGCAGTATAGTATGATGAAATATAATTGAAAACCGCCATAATGCTAAATTCTACTTATAAAAAAAGATATTAATATTCTAATCTACACCTGTTTAAAGTACAGATAACAATGTTAAATAAAAGGTTTAAATCACTGAAATAAAATAAAAATTACATTCATGGGTTAAATTTTAAATTTTAAATTGATTTTTCTCAAAACTACAAAAATAAAGAAGAGGCGGTCTTGCTCCAAGAGTGCGATGTATTAAAAGTTCAATTTTTGACAATATTTATCAAATTTAATAATTAAAAATGATTTTGTAGTTTAAAAAGTATGTAACCTACTGTACGTCATAACGAAATCCACTTACCCACCCTTTTTTCCTTATTTTTTATTAGTTTTTACCACGAGTCTTTACATTTACTAAAATAAATTATTCCTTAAAACAAATTATCATTATATAAATATAAAACCAATTTTATTTGGAGGTAGGTAATATCAACTAATGTAATTTTTTCATTTGAAATGTCTAAATATAATATTTTGCCATAATGTTCTCAATTTATTAATTCTCAGAAAGATCCAGAATATATTTTTAATTTTATATTAACTATTATATTTATATTATTTTATTAGGTAGTACATAAACTTAAATTAAAATTATTTATTGTTCTAGAACCCTTACTATTTCAAACATTTTATACACTATTTTTATCAGCCAAATGTCCTATTGTCTAAAGACTAAATGATTGTAT
>NC_042493.1:116448357-116462341 GCF_005508785.2 Acyrthosiphon pisum
ACCGCTCATAAAAATATGTATCAAAGGGATAAACGCTTGGATTGTGTTTTTTTGATCAAAGTAAAATAACTGTTGAGAACACTATCATTCAAATACCATTCATTATTAAAAGATTCTTTTTTTTTGGTATAACACAAAAACTTATAATTGTAGATACGAAATCTAAAAAAATATAAATATAAAATATATAATAATTTCCTAATATATAATGACTTCTTGCTTCTCCATATCAGCCACAATTAGTATCCAGTGAGCAAAGTTGACTCTTAGAACGTTGATTGGAAAAAAACTTATCTTTTTGAAAAAATGTTAGCTCGTTTTTTTCAACGGTCCACCGAATTGTATTCAAATTTCTTATACCGCTCATAAAAATAGGTATCCATGGAATGAACGCTCGGATTTTGTTCTTTTATCAAAGAAAAATAACCGTTGACAACTTTATTATTCAAGTACCATACGTTATTTGGAGCCATACTTGTCGACAAAACTAAAATCATAAAATATACCTAATTATTAGGGTACAATTTAATTTCACTTGTTTTATACTTGTTAAAATTAATAGTTTCTAGTTCGTTCTTATGAATACAAAATAGACTCCCTGCAATAGTTACCAAGTAATCAGTTACACATTTTACAGTTAAGTAACTTGGTTACATTTTACATTTCTAATTTATAACAAGATTGCATAATTTTCAAGTGACATAACATTTAAATATAACTAGTTTCAACGTGGGTTGTAATTTTTTATAATAGATTCATGTAGCATTATGTTCTTATATTACGTGTTCAATGCTCTAGCTAATTTAAATTATATTAACTCAACATGATTTAATCAGGCAAAGTTTATTAAGGAAAATAGATTTTTAGGCAAAACCAGTTTTTGATAAAAAAAGATTCGTTTTTTTTGGTAAGTAGGTATAACACAAAAACTTATAATTGTAGATACTTTAAATTTTAACGAAATCATTGTATGTCAATTTTCCATACTTAATGACATTTTCAAAATAAGGCTTAGCCCTCCCCCCTCAATCACCGCATTTGTGAGCTATACAAATTATTTAAATATTGAACTTCTGAAAAGTTAATAATATTAACATTTATACAAATAGACAAAATGTTTTTTTTTCATTTATAGGTTTCTTAAAATAATTAAAAAAAACATAAGATATTATGGTGGAAAAATTGGTGGTTCACGTCTCAAATACTTTGTTTCAAATTCTGTAATTATTGCTTTTTAAATTCCATACTCAGTGATACCTAACTTAAATTAATGAAATGTAATTCTGTTTACACATCCATCATAGAGTCATAGAGTCTCATTAATACTAATAATAAGGTGTACCTTTGTTGACTATCACATTATTAATAATAATAAACGAGAATATATTACTGCCAACCCTAACTAAGCATACTGTTTGTATAAAAGAGTCATTTCTTGGGTTTTATACAATTGATCATGATGGTGCCAAAGACTACACAAATCTCATAATAAATGTCCTCTCTCAGTTGGGCTTAGATATTTCTAAGTGTTGTAGTCAAGGTTATGATGGCGTCGCAGTAATGAATGGTACTTACAGTGGTGTTCAAAAACGTATTCAAGACATAGTACCAAATGCTCATTTTGTTCATTTTTGTGCTCACAACTTGAACTTAGTAATTTGTGACTTTGGTAAAAGTTCAGACACAGCTCGACGTTATTTTATTACTGTACAAGCAGTTTTCAATTTTTTTAGCAGTTCAGCTCCTAGATGGGCTTTATTGGCGTTAGGAATTTTAATGGAATTTCACAAAACGTTTTTCAATAGATAGTAAATATTGTTATTAATTTGCATGATATTTAAAATACATTATTTCTCAAATCAATACGTGTTAACGTGAAAAATATTATTATACGCATAGACATAAAAAATGTAAAAATATTTATTAATGTAATTGAAATTTGAAATTTATTTATTAAAGATTAATATCTTTTACCCTATAAACATGTTGGCTTAATTACTATCAGAAGTTGTAAAATCTTAAGGTGTCATGACTCTTAGTACTTGGTCCAACCGTTTAATGGTCCATTTCACCGGATTTCACAGTATGCTTGTTATGTCACTTCTGTAGTATTGAATGCCCTAGCCATTCATAAATTATATTTGAATTGTGTACACTGTACATGTTTACAAGCGCATATGTCTCTTTTAAGTCTGAATTTACAGATAATATTTAATGATATTTTTTGTCCTGGTTCGTTAAAATCCTAATTGTTGTAATGCTACTTCACAATTAGATATTTATAAATGTATATGAAATTTGAAATTTATTTATTAAAATTTAATATATTTTACTCTATAAACATGTTGGCCACTACCTGGAAGTTATAGAACCCTGAGGTTTCACGATTCTCAGTACTGGGTGCAACCGTTTTAATGGGTTATTTAATTTTATTTCTATCCATGTTGGCATGTTTGTTATGTCTGTTCTGTAATATCCAGGACCCCAGCCCTTAGTATGATAACTGTTTAGTTAACTGGTTTATAATATATGCTGACAAATGTTTTGGCAAATGCTATGGTGATTAGACATACATTTAAAATAATTTACCTACGATTTATATAAACTATACTCAAAAACATATTATTAACTTATTACCATATACATAATTTTTATAATACTTTTTACAAATTGTTTTTGTTTTCCGGACTCGTGGGTGGTAATATGTTAGGATGGTGATGAGTTTTCTGACTCAAAAATCCCAACCTTAGGAGACTGTCTTTTTCACTTTTTACTTTTGATAAGCATAAGAAATAAATGTAAAATTAGAATAGTGATAAAAATTGAGTGCATAGCAACCTTGAATACTGAATACATATGGGTACTATGTCCTCTCAAATATGTTAGTATTTAATTAAATGACAAGGAAATTACCAGTTTTGGAATCCTATCATTTTGGAATACGAAAAGCATAGTCATTAAGAGATATCAAATGGTAAATTTGTTACCCCGAAAAATACTATATAAAAAAAAACCTATCTAAATAGAAAATTGTTTGCAGATAATCATATTTACTACTCTATAATAATTTTGACTCTAGTGACACTCATGATAAGATGGGTCTGTATCGAATTCATCAAGCAATACTTTGGAAACACCTTTTCGCTTGAAATTGGTCCGTCTCATGTGTTGCAGGGTGATTAACCAATAAATTACCTAATAAAAAAATGTTAATATTTTATAATTATATGTAATATTAAATAAGAATAAATACCATAACAATTATTATCTAACACATTTACTGATATTATTACTTCAATAAAATATAAAAAAAATTATCCATAAAGTTAATAAATCAACCATATAATTATAATAAATTGTGGTTATGGTAAACTATGCAAAATATGTATTCTAAATTATTTATTTATTTAACAATGTCCCTTGTCAATAAAATATTACAATATTAGAGTATAGTTAGTGCTTAAATAATAATAGCAAATATTATAATATTTATGTGCTTTGTTTGAATTATATTATGTTTAATGCTTATATTATAATATGTTGATTCTCATCTATTGTCACAAGGTTTACTTTTTAGTGATAAACGAAGCTGTAATAATTATATAAAAAAAAAAAAAAAAAATGTTAAATTAACCTACAGTAAACTCTATTAGGTACCTACTGCTAATAAACAAAATTAATGATAATCATTATAAGATGATTCCTATAACATTGTAAAGCATAGTTGGGCCATACTTATAATTTACTTATGCATTATTGTGTAAAAATAAAAAATATGAAAATTATACTTCTTATTAAATAAATAATGCATTATACAATAAGAAATTAAAAATTAAAAAAAGAATATAAATAAAGACTAATTATAAAGTGGTTCCTATGCTCTAACTTATAATTTTAAGTTATTTTAATTGTATTCATTGTAGGATAATTAGTCATAAAGCAAATACATTCTCATTTAATTACCACTGTTTGTTGATAAGTTTAAAAAGAACCTTTAAAATTACTGTAAAAAGGCATTCAACTGTAAAGCATAGACGGGTCATACTTATAAATAATTTATTGAAAATATAAAAGAAAAAAAGAACTAAAAGAAAAAAGAACTAAAAGAAAAAAAGAAAAAAGAAAAAAATTTAAAAAAAAAATCAGACTTATTATTGCAATAAAAATAGAAAAAAAATAATAATAAGGTGATTCCTATGCTATTAACAATTAAGTAATTTGAATTGTATACATTGTAAGAATTAGTAATGAAGTAATCGTCCTCGACCAATCACTACACCCTCAAAAAGATCATAAAGACCTTTCAACTGTTTGATTTTGTTTATGAAAAGAATTTATCATGAACAGTCAAAAGAGAAGAAATAAGATTGCACGAATTAATAATTATTTATTAATTTCGGAACATAAGACTGCAATCAAAAAACAATTGTACAAAACTGAGTATTTTGAGCACGTCTCAACTTAACTGAATAACTTTGATGAATTAAAAATCGTATCAATATCCAAAGACAATGATTTAATAAATAGCATCATTAGTTGGCCAAACATTTAATGTTAGTATTCAAGAGTGGGAATCATATTTTATTTATTTGTACAGAGCAATGTTCCACAATCATACTTTTTTGGCAAACTTTTCAGTGTACTGCAATGAGTATACTTACTTAATAACATTTGTGTGCTATTGTGTGACAAGTAGATTTTAAGCTACAACTACCTGTCATATATTAAAAAAAATTACTGCTAGTGCTGTTCCAACACAACCTATGATACTTGGATCAACATACCACCAGTATATTAATTCATGTCAACAGTTAATAAAGTCCAAGAGAGAAGATTACCTTTCAAACAGTTTCCCAGTAACTTTGGGTAATCAAGGGTAAAGATTTTGCTGTACGGTACTTAAACATCCTTGTAAAGGACAACACTACCAAACGTGTGTCATAAGTTCATGAAAGAGTACCTCAACTTAGTAATATAAAACAAATTCGTTTCTATGCTTCTGTACATTACCGGTTTGTTATTTACCTCATCATGCTGTGTTAATGCAGGACATTTTTAGCACTAAAGCATATTAAAAATTACGCATCATCAGTTATTACATCATGTCTGTCTCTGAATGACATCTTGTGTAATGGGACCGGAAGATCAGCCATCACTTTGATAGATATAGATCTTTGATTGTGAAAAACTGATACACATGGGACTAAATTTACTCCATTTTTAGCCACAATATGTAAAGCAAACTTTGAAAACAAAATATGTGACAAACTTACAATAGCCAGTCATTAAAAATGATTTTTGCAGGATCGAATATCGTCAAACAGTATAATCAAATATTAAAGTCTAATTGGAATACAAAAAAAATTACATCTCACTTTGAGAAAATAGTGTTTAAACTTGTCTGATAATCTTACGTACCTACTGTCTGATATACCATCCACTGCAATTTATACTCACACTTCCCCAGAATAATATGGGCCATTGCTTAAAGTACAGCATGACAAACTTGTTACAATTTGTTCAAAGTTATCCTTAAACCATTAACCCACCTGTCAAGATGACAAAACATAAATTGCTTTCAAGAAAACCCAAAAAATATAATCCATTGGTATATAATATTACTTTGATATTAAACAATAGAAATATATTTTTACAACAATTATAAGCAATGCGGATACTATGCTGTCCGCAGACCTTCAAACACGTTGGTCTTTATGTTATAAGCGTACTTATAAGTCAATAGAAACTCTGTATTTCACTACTAGTTATACAACGTTGATATTATTATGGTGTGTACACCAGACGAGTCTTTTGGATCTTGAATATATTTTCAATTAAATGTCTCTTACAAAGGAATACAGTTGAATGTCGTCATTAATATGAAGCCAAATATTATCATTGTGAGTTAAATATCATCAGGATATTATTATTTGTTATTATTGTGTATCATATAAACTGTAACTGCATTCGCATTTTGTTATTTTTTTTTTTAATATTTCGTCATAACTGGTAGATTAGGTAGGTTTTTTAATGTGCAATAAACTTATGTAAAACATAATTTGGACTTCGGTCAAACCTAAAAAAAATATTAATTTAGTGAAAATATTATTGTTAATATTAATGTTGGTGTCAAATTTGATGTCTTTGGTTTCGTATACAGTACTTTTTTTTTAGAATAAAAAGGGTTGTTATGTTTTAAACATCTAGTTAAAAACATTTATTTTAAACATTTGCTTACAACGTTTTATAAATTGACCAAAACTGATTGAAGTCAAATAAAATAATAAAATAATAGATATAACATCATAAATCATTATTCATTTATGTAAATTAAATAAGTAAAACTTACAAATTTAAAAAAAAAAATAATAATAATAAACTAAAACTATTTAACATTAACAATTCAAATAAAATAATATGTCAAACAACTAGTCTTAATTGGAAAATAAAAGTTGAATAGTAATAAATTGATAAATTGCCACTAGTCTTCAATTTAATAATATACATAATTGTATCACAATATCCAATTATAATTTATATTTTATTGGTACGGAGTTTTTTTTGTTGGTATTTAAATAAAAAAAATACAATTTATTTGTCTTGGATTTATAATATCTGGGATTTTATAACATAAGAAACCATTGCTAAAAGGTAAATTAAAAACTATGTAAATACCACTGAAACTTAATGAAATATTATATATGCGCAGAGTTTGCATTTATATGGCCTTTCTTTGATACTACTAGAAACACTTATAGGGTTGCTGCGTTCTCACTATTTATCACTATTATTCTCATTTTTTTTTTTTATGTTCTTAATTTTTATCATTTATTTCATACATATTATATATATACGACTATATATATGTATTATATTATATAAATATATTTTTTTAAATATTTTATAATATGAATAATTTAAATGGTACTTGTGGTACATTTTTTATATTGTTAAAAATGTATGTGATAAAAATATTGTATATAATAAAATTGTGTTATTTGATTGCCACAGTTGTATTTGTATTTGATTTCTTTATCTTTGTTTTTGATATAATTTATAGTATTAATAATATTAGTATCTACTTCTGATTTATGTTTCATATTATACATTTAACAAAGCGTTAATAAATCGATAAATGCTTGGATGGGCTGAATAAAACATAGCATTGAATATTGAATTATTTTATTTTCATATTTTTTTGAAACGTAAGTTAGTGTTAGCTTAAAAATTAGAATGAATCGACCTATTTTGAAACTTGATGGTAAGAATATTATCTGTGTTCGTATGTTGGTTTTTTAAAATAGTTATAACTCACATAAAAACTGAATAATAGTAAAAAACCAACATACGGTCACATAATAGGGCGATTTACTCTAATGTTTAAACTAACGGAGCTAAACGTGATGTGCCGAGGATCAATTTAGACGTTACACACTTGTAAGACGGAGACAACACATGGGTGTGGCGTCCTCTTAAATAAAACGGACAATTTTACCAAACGTATGACTAAATAGGTACGTTTCATTTTAAACCTAAATAGAAAACATTGGGTTCAGTCTTTGGTATTACATTTTTTTATTTACCATTCTACTATAAACAATTGATAAGAGATTCTCACATCAGCAATATCAAAAAAAACCAAAATTATACCAAAATGTTTTATGGAATTTTGAAGATCTGCGAATGTTACTTGGTACCTACGGACTTACCAATTTTTGGAGGTGGCACTTATCCTTGCACAAGTCTGAGATTGAGGTTTAATATTTAATTATAAAATCGATTTTGGCTTTTGGTATAACTACAGCAAATGACCGTAGATACATGAAATTTTCACAGGTTGTTTATATTAGCATTTTATATACACAATAAAATTTTCAAAAAATATTAATTTGTTTTGAACTGTTTACGGACATTTTCCGTTTCCAATATTTTTTAGTTTTTTTTTTCTATGAATGTCAATAAAATTTTATTTGTTGGGTAAAAAAACTTGAAAATTTAATACAATGCGCTTAATTTATTGTGACAGTGAAATTTGTAAAATATTAAAAATCCATATAGTTACGATTTTTTTTCGGATTCTGAAAAAAAGCGTAAAACTCAATGTGTAAATTATTTTGAGATAAAAATTCCTAAAAAATTTTCTTTTTAAGTCTAAGATTTTCAAATGTAATTCAAGATTCCTTATAAGGGTATCTACCTTTATCAATAAAAAAATTTCTATAAGAAAGTCAAATTAAATTTATATGAGCGTCTGAAGTTCAAATTTTTACAACATTTGGATATTCATTCGACTCTCATGTAGCGATTTTCTTATTTTGTTGTAATTCAAAAACGAATAACCATAATTTCTTGAAATGTATATTATATATATGTTTATTTTATCAATTCCTATACTTGATAAAATTTTCAAAATATTTTAACGTGTTTTGAGCTGTTTACGGGCAATTTAAAAATTGTTTTCTAAACATTTCAACAAAATGTTATTTGTTAGGCATCAAAGTTTATTACAAAGCTCCTGATATATTGCTTAAATAGCGGTGTAAAAATAGTTAAAATACAAAAGCACAATTTTTTTTAATATGTATTAAAAGTTCAATTTTTGACAATATTTATCAAATTTAATAATTAAAAATGATTTTGTAGTTTAAAAAGTATGTAACCTACTGTACGTCAGAACGAAATCCACTTACCCACCCTTTTTTCCTTATTTTTTATTAGTTTTTACCACGAGTATTTACATTTACTAAAATAAATTATTCCTTAAAACAAATTATCATTATATAAATATAAAACCAATTTTATTTGGAGGTAGGTAATATCAACTAATGTAATTTTTTCATTTGAAATGTCTAAATATAATATTTTGCCATAATGTTCTCAATTTATTAATTCTCAGAAAGATCCAGAATATATTTTTTAATTTTATATTAACTATTATATTTATATTATTTTATTAGGTAGTACATAAACTTAAATTAAAATTATTTATTGTTCTAGAACCCTTACTATTTCAAACATTTTATACACTATTTTTATCAGCCAAATGTCCTATTGTCTAAAGACTAAATGATTGTATCAAATGGTATTGCGTCAGATGGCCTTATTCATATGTCCACTTTCGATTTTATTAACAGACTTTTATAGTTAACAAATTATGATTATAAACTAGAAGAGTATTTACATTTACTAAAATAAATTATTCCTTAAAACAAATTATCATTATATAAATATAAAACAAATTATAAAATGTATACCTTATGTCTTGAAAATTTGAATAAATTAAATACATGAATTTGTTAATCAAAAAACCTTTAGTTAAACGATCTATTTCCTCTTCGATACAGTCTCCGTGTACATCTATATGAATGAGTTGACGGGTCGTGAGCTCATAAGCTATCAATTTTCTGAATGACCACATATGCTCTTGTCTGAAATTGAATACGGTGTTTCTTGATAAATATTCTGCAATTGTGCACACAAAAACCCCGCAGTCCGTCCCATTGGTCTGAAAGGGGTTATAACCTTTAACAAGTTTCCAGTCGTCTAAAGGTATACCCTTACCAAACTTTTTTCGGTGTTCTTCCCCTAAGTATTTTAATATTGCACCATGAATTTTATAAGCGTAATGGCCTTTAATGCTGTCACAATAAATGACTTCTTGGTTTTCTATACAGCCACAATTAGAAACCAGTGTACAAAGTTGGGTTTTACAATGTTTATTGGAAAAAAACTTTTCTTTTTGAAAAAATGTTAACTCGATTTGTTCAACGGTCCATCGAATTGTATCCAAATTTCTTATATCGCGCACTGCGGCCCTAAGTTTTTCAAGATTTCCGCTCGCAGTCCAGCCGTAGATGCATATTATATAGGTTATACATAGGTATATTTAATCTGTCCAACTACATATATATATATATTTACCGCGGTAGTCTTGTTGTTGTTGTTGTAGTTGTTGATGTAAGTACGACTAAATGCATCTCGAACTCGTTCGGACCGTTTTAATGCGGTTCATGAAATAATCATACGTACGTATTTATCTAGGTATTTATCATCGTGTGCGTGTTTATTTATAAAATAAATAATACATAGGTACATTATTATTATAGCGTATGTACATACAGAGAGAACGATGTCGAAAAACTAAATCCTCATCTACAGAGCCGAATCAAACGCGCGTTTTAATCGAGGATTAATATATTGTTGTCCGATTAAAAAACACCTGTACGTCGACCGTAAACAAAACACAATCATATTATCATAATATATATTATATTATATTAGGTAGTACTTAGCGTCAGACCGATTCGATACAAGACGCCTGCACGATGAGCACTGCCGTTGACAATATTTTTTTTATACTAAAATATTATAATATATCAAATATTAGTTATTACCTATTATAATCTTGTCAGGCGGACACGGAGAGTGACACTATTATTGGTAGTTCATCAGCAAAGTACACTAATATTGTCACTACCCCGGTCGAGCTACAGCGATTTATAATATATATTATTATGGTATTACGAATAAATTACGATATAATAATTTATTATTATACAATGACGCTATGCAGTCTTTAAGTTATTTTCTTGTCGCAGTAACTATTACGAATACGACAGATATTGCTACGTTGATGATGTCGCAGGTCGCTCGGAATATTATTTGCAGACATCTACAAAATTTGAATATCAAATCGTATTTATCGACTTTCCGAAAAGAGTGAAATCCAAGCAAGGCCTGTGCTGTATTACAACAATCCGGTTGCATAATGCATACATAATCGAGATAATGCGAAAACCTTTAAAGCTCAATTATTTTTCTTACCCCTTGAAGTATTTATGAGTTATAAACCGCGAAAAATAGATAAGTTAAATTTATTTTTAAAAGCAACTTAGTGATAAATCCCCAAACCATAAACAAACCTCGGCCAGTGTTAGCTTGATAAACTCGAAGGTTATTGACTGTTTCAAATCAAGTCGGTAACGCTTTCAGTGTTCAAAAAATATACACATGAAAATGTATACTGGCTGATAAAGATTTAAAATATATTAACTCGCAGTTGTCACATAGCGTGAGAGATGACAGTAGGTACCAGTAGGTACAGTAGGTACCTGGTACCTACAAAAATTGTGATAGATCAATAATAAATGTCCATGTGTTACAAGAAAACATCGTATGCCTACAGCGTTCTAGGAAAAATAAAGTTCTTTCGATTTAAATATAAACAAGCTATAATAAAACGGTTATTGACATTTACATTATTAAATTCATAATATAATATGCGCTTATATATAGGTATATTATCTACGATATTGTGAAAATATTATGCTCGATAATTTGTATTTTGCATTCCAACAACGTTTGAATTAAATTGATTTTTAAATTGAGAAAAATATTATCTTAATTTATCATATTAATATGTAGGTTCCTACACCATACTCTTTTTCCCCTCCCCAAAAACATCTACTTGATTATTTTATATTCGGCAAAATATGCTTTGTTGTCGTATGGAAACTTGTTTGGTCGGTTTCTTTATAGGACAAACCCACGATGGAAAATGATTACTATATCTGGCCAAACGCAGTCAGATATCATTTAAGCAGAGAAAAATGTCGTCCTGGTTTTGGGGGTTACCGAAAAATGTTAAAGTCATGGTCAGACACACAACAGTCCACGTGAAATAGCTGACCACAATCTGTCATCGAATAAATAAATGATATAATATATTATTATTATAATAATGGAATGTAACTATACAAAATAAATAACGAAAAAAATCGCCGTCATGATTAAATGTCGATAATATGATATGTAGGTACTAGGTACCGTATAAAAAAGTTGAACCATGCGAAGTTTCAATGAAATTAAACAATGCCTCCGTAAATGTATATTTATATAAAAAATTAAAATCAAAATGAGAATATATCTGCCAAACTAACAAACACTATACTGCAGTACTCTCCCCCACAGTTAAAAACCACCCGATGGCCTAAGTTTCCGCACTTTAATTAATAAAAAAAAAATAGTAATAATTAAAAGCAGTTGTAGGTACGAAACTTGGTGATAGATTACATTACGAAATTTCTAAAAAAATTCATAAGAAATCTTAAAAGTGATGGTATTATTTTTACATGCCAAAAAATCATATTGGAAAATAAACTTTGAAATTTTGTGAATTATAGGTTATAGCCATATTAAAGTTGCATTAAAATATACTATATACAAATATGTGAAATAATTATTCAAGGCCGTTGACATGAACGTTGAAATTAAAATCACAAATATTTCATAAAACAGCTTAAATTTGATTAGGTACCTATTAACTAATATATTTTTTATCTTATAAAAACGTCTTATGAATATAATAATATACTACAAGTGCATATCCATAATAATTGCCAGAAGTGTGAGTATTGTGGAACCTAATTTTATGTATGACAGGGTTTACGATGGTGGGGGCCCTCTTCAATGACCGTACCTATACGCATTGTACATTATTATATTGTGTAAATAATATTTGCGTATACTCAATCCTATAGCTGCATCCTATACTGCAGATTTGTACAGTTTAAGAGATAGTAAGTAACTTTTAGCTTGTAAGTATATTATTATTTGATGCATGTTGCACACGTCAGACATAACTCATAAGTATCTGAATTCTTGATAATGAGTTCACCGACATCATACCTGTAGTATATTATTATAGATAGCTCTGGAGATGAGTAATATTCATTTATGATATAATATACATACATATTATATGTGTGCATACTGCTTAATATTATATTATTATGGTGTGCTGTGTATGGTGTATATACGTACATAATATCATAACAGACTATGTCTGTATTCGAATTACTTTTTAAGTATTCAATATGGTATTTTTAATACTTTTTACAAGTATTCTGAGTACAGAATTCGGAATACTTTTTTAACATCCAATATTAATTTTAATATAATATTTTATAACTAATAGATTATAGATAGCCAGATAGGTGTGTTTTATCAAGATTATAATAATGTTCATTTATAAACACAGAATTGAAAAAGTAATATTTTTACTATTGAAATCTAAATTTACTAAAAAAAAGTATTCGAAAAATATTTGAAATACTTTTTGTGAAGTATTCCAGTTACTTAGGAATATTATTATCATAAAGTATTCGAATACATATTCTGAATACTTTTTTTTTTAAGTATTCGGAATATGTACTTGAAATACTTTTTAAAAGTATTTTACCCAAGTCTGTATCATAATGACATAAGTAACTACGATCTCCGATAGATATAATATACCTACACGGCTACACAGTGCCGCAACTTGGTACATATTGGTGGGTGTGTGACCAATAAATAGGGCCCAAGTATAGAGGCGCAATTATAGTAGAGGGGAGGGGCTTTAGCCCCCCCACCCCTGACTACGATTCAGACCCCTCCAAAAAATTCCTTATTTATTTAAATATAAGCTGCTTATAGATTATTTTAAATTAATAATTTTGTTAGGTGGGCTGCATATTGCTTGTTGTTTTTAGCTAAATACAATTATGTTATGCAGTTAATATAATATATATAATATATATATGTATACACTGCTATACTGCTTACAGATAGGTGAAGAGCATTAAACACATTGAACACTGTAGTGATAGTACACATATCGTGAGGACTAAGGAACAAAATGGTATACAACCTCTTAAAACCATTTATTTTCTTTTTTGTCCCAATTTAAATGCAATAAACCATCAGCCGTCACAACATAGCAAAATTAAGAAATTCGAAAATATGGTATTAGTGGTATAATTCAACCCCCTGCCATTCGAAATTATTATTTTTAATATTTTGTTATAAATATTGTTAGGACTTTGTTTTATATTATAATAATAATTATGATTCTAATGTATTCATTAGTTTCTATTTTTTGATTAAATAATAAGATAGTAAGATACCACTTTGTGAAACACCTTAAAAAAAAAAAGTTCCAAAT